>NW_020224986.1:36583-69582 GCF_003070985.1 Temnothorax curvispinosus | reverse complement strand
TAGGCCGAATAAATCTTATAAATGTTGTTTTTGTATTATGCGAGGATTACGATGAGATATATCATTATGCAAACTGCTATACTTTCTACATTCTCGAATAAAAAGATAGTACAGGTGTATCTTTCGCAAATTATAGTAAGGTAATATCGAAGATCTTTTGCCGTACGTTTCTCCGACTATTTCTCTTATGTAAAAATACAAAAACGTGTTTAGGAAAATAGGAACAAAATTTGTAAAACAGATTTTAAATTAAAATTTTTAATGAAATACAAAAACATTTTTCAAGTTACATGTGAATTGCGAACACACTTATGTTTATAAACATTTATGAATGCTGTTTTTGCATCATTGCAAGGATTGTTTCGGTGAGATTACACAACTGCTATACTTGCTACAGTCCCGGCTAAAAAGATAGCACAAGTGTATCATCTTTAATTATATTTTTAATTATAATGTTTTGATGTTACATTCATAATATCATTAATGTTACGAATGCTGGTTAAAATACTGTGTGCTATTTTTGTGTGTGTGTTGGTGAGTGTAGACATACATATATTTCTAGAATTATTTTTGTGGTTATACATTTCCACTCCATCGACAGCGATAGCTAATAGTTTTTATAAAGTAAGCCAAATTAAAGTGAAAAATGAATAATTCATTAATTTTGTTTTTATTGACAGAAATTGTTAAAATTTTCGAGTTACATTCGATTATATTTCCTGTATTCTCTTTATGCCATATAAACTATTGAAATAAATTTTTATCTAAGAAATTCTTTTTTTTTTCCATACAGTTACAATTCGCAGAATTTAATACGTGAATTTTATTTTGAGTTTGCAGGCACTTGCCTTTGTAATAGCTATCAACCTCAAAACGCAGGTGTGAAAGATAATTATTACAAGAAAATTGCTATCAATTGCTTAATACATCTTCGTAACAAGATCGCGTACTTCTCATAATATATAATCTTATTCGTGTATTGTATAATTAGAGCTTAATTGTTTATAACGGATACTTCCACGTTCCAATCGTGTAATGAAAATCGTGTAATAAGCGTTGCGCGCTTTTTCGGGCTTTCCGAGAAAAAATGATTAGATATAATCATATATGATTATATCTGGTATATACATATATAATTAGATATAATTGTATATGTTTTTATATGGTGTCATATCTAATTATACATGGTGCAATACATGGTGGTCTTATGTGCAATCAGTGGACCTATATACAACCAGAGCACCATATCTAATTGTATATAAATGTATGTGAAGCCAGATATAATAATATGTGAGTAGTGCACTCTATATATAACTAAGTATAGTATTATATACAACTATACAATGCAGTCACATATAGCCAGATGTATTCATGTGACTAATCTGGACCTATATACAGCCAGATATAGCACTATATCTGTATAGATATACATAGATTTGCAAGTCCAGCCCATATACAATTATATACATATATTACAATATTATTTCTTCAATCACATATAGCCAGCAATATTCATGTGGCTTACTATATATGGTATTACTATATAATATATTTATTGCCGTTAATGCATGGAATGCACCGCGGCAAATACTCGATCTATGGATGATGCATCCCGTATACCGATGCATATGAATTATTTAAACGGAACGCGGCCGGTTACATATACACTCGGTGGCTGTTTTAAGCCGCGTCTTGCGAGACTTTCACCGTTCGTTTACTTTCACCATTGAAAATTTAGCACCGTCTATTTCGCCCATTCTGAGCAGAGGCGCGTGCGATTAGGCTGTTTTTGTTTCGCAGCGAGAATTCGGTTATATTGCGATCTGGGATAATCAGCAAATTGCTCATCCAACCGGTTTAGAAGCCGGTATTTTTTTTTACCGTTAACCGTCTGAGGTGCTTTTGAATATTTGCACGAGCAGTATGAATTTCTTCAAGTTCTTGATACTTGCCAGGTTATTATAGCGAATTGATGTTTATCACGCTTTGATACCTGCATTAATTACATGCTTTTTCTGTACTACATTGTTACTTGTTACTGTTGTACTTGTCTATCTTTAGAAATTATTATTAATTAAGCTTACGTAATAATTAATTGGATTGGATTGGATTTATGTATATATTTTATTAACTAACTTTACGTTAAAAATTCCCTTATATGATTGAGAATCTTGAACGGATTTCCAAAATTTTAAATGGTAAATTAAATGCGATAAAGATTGAATACTAACGATATAAACTGTTAGAAATTTTAGGTATTATTATTAAAAATTATTAAAAATTAATTACTGCACAACGAAATCTGCACGATACTATATGCGACTAAAGTGTAGGTATATTGTAATAAAATAGAAAGACAAATCTTACAAAAGATAACAGATTAAAGAACATTGTAGTTTTTACCTCATAGAATTTCATAAACATTTTACAACTCAATGATATTGAGCTCAATGACTTATCTATAAGAATTACTTATAGATAAAAGTCATTGATCTTAATATTATTATCTTTCTACCAATTTTTTCATTTAACATTAACTAGAAATTAAAAATTGATATCAATAATTTTTTCTTTATAACAATTTTCTTATTTTTAAATAGGTACATACAAGACACGTTTAGATATAATTAAACAGTAATTAGATAATTTTTTGCTGAGATTTTGTTAGTCTTTTTTCTATTTTTATCTCTAAAAAAAAGATACCTATAAATATTTTATATTATCAACAGTGTGTCAATCTTAACATTCATTACCTGATATTGGTATATATGTGACCATGTTTCTTTTTGCTTGCTTTTGCGCAAGCTACAGTCGATCACCTGACCTACAGATGATCCAAAAGAAAATTTAAAATAAATATCAGCAGCAGTTCAATGTCCAAGAAGAATATTTTAAGTGGTGGTTTTTACACTATGACGTGTAAGACTATTTCGAAATACTGTTTTAAATATTAAATTTGATTTGACAGTGGCGTAATATTGCAATAAGATATTTATATAGAATCTGTCAAAAAACATGGTTTAATCTAAAAGAAGATGATTTTTTTATTTTATTTATTTTTTATTTAAACAGCAGCTATTTTTATATTATATTGATAAGAGGAAACTATAAAAATACAGATTTCTTTGCAAGCATTTACAATTTGTTGAAGACCATATACGTTACCTTATTTTATTATTTATTATTTATGCAAAAGATATGACGAAGGAAAATTTTGAGTTTTATATTAAACGTTGCTTCTTATGTGTGTGTGTGTGTGTGTGTGTGTGGATGTGTGTGTAAAAAAATAAAATTAATGTAATTAATTCTTAGTATAATTAATTCTGAAAATTATTATATGTATATATTATGTAGTTTATCACAACGAATATGTTTATGGAAGTATTAAAATATCTAACAGAATATATAAAATAAAAACAGATTGCCTGATTATCGGAAATAGGATTATAGATAAAACTAAAAGATTTTTTAATCCTAAAAATTTAATGATGTAAAGTAGTAATAAATAAATATGTATGTTCCAAACATACAGTAAATATGTAAATCCTTACTTTAAATTAATAAATTGATAAATTTTCTGTCTTTGCCTTATTCGGATTTTGTATTGCACCATCGTTGTTGCTTAGTCAAAATTATAATAACCATGATTTCATTAAATATTCCTTTTTGTACAAAATAAATATTCTTTTTTATTCTTTCGATATGAAACGCGGCAAGAGTTCGATACGTTACTACTCTATTTTTGAAAGAGGGAGAAAGGGAGACATGAGCAAACGCAGATTTAATTCTTACGCGGTCTATATATAAATATTAATAAAAATCACTCCTTTAGAAGCCACCTCTTTCGAAAGAAATGTATAATCTATAAAAAAATGAGCTTCGGTTCGGTTCCTAACTGGAAAGTTCATTTTTTTGGCAATTCCGCTTCAGTTCGGTTCCTAACTGGAAAGATCATTTTGGCAATTTCGTTACACAGTCTGTTTTCGCTCTTCGATAAACTAGCAAACTTACACGAAGTGTAAGTATAATATACACATTCACACATGTACACCCGTTCATACATATAATATACATACATATAGAAAGTGCATATTCATTTATACGCGTAAAAAAACTTCGCCGCGAAGCACCCAGAAGGAACACCAAAAGATCAGACTTTCAGAAATTCCGGTAGGCGTTCAACGCGCTCCTCCTCTCATTTTTCATTTCTTCTAATATCTTCTATCTATTTAACGGACTACTTTTATTCTATCACGCCATATGAGGATAGCGACTGTAGTGGTGCAATGTGGCGAAGTGCTCTAAATGATTCGCAGTGTAATGTACGCTCGATACACGATTGAAGTCTCTTTGAATTGGGGGCGGGGCTTCTTATATTATTCATCAAAGCCTCGGTTGTCGATGAACACGCGATTTCTGAGGCCGCTGTCCGAGATGTAGCCGGTGGCCATTTTGTATTGATTTGCGTATATCACGCCATTTTCGTTGCCGTTCTCCTTGATGCCATTTCTGTGCTCATTCTGTTCTTTCTTATCGTCCTTTTGCTTGCCCGACGCGTCCTTCAAACGCTTCTTCTTGTACGCTTCGTTGTAGAAGTTGCGGAAGAGGAAATAAAACATAACGGCGTGCATGCCGATCCACCAAACGAAAGCCTTCGGGTAATTGCAATCGATGAAAAGCAGCTGGAACGCATGGACCATCACGAGGACGAACTGGATCATTTGTAAGGTGGTCAGATATTTCTTCCACCACAGATATGGCTGTATTTGCGGCCCAAGCGCTGCCAGGAGATAGTACGAGTACATTATGATGTGTACGAAGGTGTTCAGAAAACCGAAGAAGGTGCTGTGGCCACCTACAAGAAATAAAAATCATCAGTATTATAGACAGGTTGCGTTTTATCAATTATAACAGATGAATATGTAATATCTTATAAAATCCGTCGCAAGTTGATCCACACAGAAAACTCGAGCTATATAATTGTTATTATGTTATAATTATTAAAAAAAAAAAAAAAAAAGAAATTTTAAAAAATACAAAATATAAAAAGCTTTCTGATGAGTTAATTATCACACACAAGTATCAAACTAATCTCGCTAAATTTGAATTCACATTTTGCATATTTGCGAAATAAAATATGTAAATATTTTATATTGAGAGATAATAGTAAAAGCCCATACATATCGACTCGAATTTCAAGAAGATTGATATTAATCGATTGCGCTCTGCTAATGAAAGATAGAGATTGTATGCTTACCGGGGGTGAATTTAACTCCGAACCAAACAGACATGGGCATGCAGCCGTGATGGATGACATGGAGAGTGGTAATGTGATCGTTCTTCTTTCTCAACACAAAGAAGATCGTGTCCGTGAACTCCATGAACTTTGAGATGTAGTACCACCAGGAACCTCGTGCCATTCGCAGCGCCATCGGATCGTTTGAGTAATCGACCGGCTGACACCTGAAGGAGTAATGTCCTCCCCAGCCTCCGGCCAGACTCTACGAACACGAGAGAAAAAGGATAAGGTTATCTCGATGAGTTTCTTCTGCATTTTGTACAGAGCCGCTTGGCAACTTACCTCGTTGAACAACCACGTGGAGAATATTACTTGAAAGAGATTGTACCATATCATCACTTTTCTGAGATCAAAGGGTTTTCGATTCTCCATCAGTTTCGGTCCCAAGACCTTAACGAAATAGGCATAGAACAAGCAGATCGCCAATGTGGGAAACGGGCCGCTCATCATCGACCAATCGTTGACCCTCGGATCGCTTTTATTGTCCATCAGGTCTCGGTAACCATCGTAAATCAATCGCACTAATTGCGCCATCTAAAATCAAAGTGATATTTTTGTCACTATTGTGTTACTTCTTATTAAAGCGAAGTCGTTTATGATCATAGTATAATGCGCTTTATGCCGGTCTGTCTCGTTATAAAACTGATGAGGTTTTATGGTAGAAGAAAACAGTGTCGTTATGGTTTAATTGATATTATTATATAAAAGTCTACCGATTATTATAGATATCGTTCTAGATAAATGGTTATATTTGTTGCCTGAGCAACGCGATTTATAATAAGTGTACGGTTTAAGTAACACTTGTTGCAAAACTAGGAAATGTAGAAGTCGTCAGGATCATACTTCTTTATATTATGTAATTGATTATCATCGATAAGCTTGTCAAGTTTGATGTCTACTATGGGATTATGGCACAGACAATTAGAAGAGATCTAAAGTGTGATGTCTACTATGAGTTTATGGCACAGACAATTAGAAGAGATCTAAAGTGTTTATTTTGAATGTTACGTTAGAATACCGGTCGTAGCCTAATAAATTAAAGTAAGGATCTAAATATAACAAATATTGCTGCATATACATCTAATTTTAAATTAAGAAAAAAAAATGTTTAAATTATATTAAACCAGAACAAGAGAGAGCATCCGCGTGCTCGCAATCATTTCAATTAGATCCTGCTTTTCAATCTTGTATCGGCCGCACTTAATAATAAAAAAAGATATGAATATGTTGAAAATTTTTTCAAAGACAGACACTTAATGAAATAGAATTTTCTAAAATCAGTTACATTTGAAACGTTGAGAATTCTGATAAAAGCAGTTCTTCCTCTTCTGTTTATAACGTTTATATCATAAATGGGAACATGGTTACTAAGAAAGAACAGTGACTCAGAACTCAGAATTAACTGTACATTGTTATCGCGATTTTTATTTCTTAAAGTATTCTCACGAGATAGGCTGTGAAGCGCGCAACGAGAACAAAGGGAACAGATGGTGCACCACAACGCACTCGCTTGATTTGAATCGCGAGGCACGCGACTCGATCTCGATCTTCGGCACGCTCAACGCAAAGTTTCGAGGATTTATGGATTGCCACGTTTCGCCTTGGAAGGTTAAACCACCTCTCCTTTCACCTGATTAAAGCAGATCAGAAACTAAACTAGTGATCTAAATGGTTTATCCAGGAGCGCGGAAACCCGCCTTTGCCACTGCTCTCCCCGCTTGTCTTCGCGACTTTGCTCTTATCGGTAGCTAATACGGATCTTATTTTTCAACCTTGAGAAAATGTTAAAGTAAAAGGCGGCGTTGGATTTCGCCTGGCTTTTGTAATTCGTCGCGATAGTTGTGAAGATAAATTCTGCAAAACGTGACTTTTTTTTGTTTAACTGTTCCCGAAGTTGCCACAAATCCCGCGTGGGAGGGATGTAAAAGATTCTGTTATTTTTGCAGAAAATTATTGCGTGGAAGTAAAAGGAAAAATATTTATTTGCACCGGAAAAGAGACAGAAAAATGTGCCTGGAAAAATAATTGCGTGGAAGTCGAAGGAGCTTCATTATCTTCATTTTTTTTATTACGTAATAAAAAATGATGACAATTCACTTTGCAACATATCAGATTTTACCGTTTCGACATTCATTATTTTGCAACATAGTATTTCAAAGTAATCGTCGCGAATAATTTTATTTAATTAACATTATTATATGCCTAGCACGCAATTTCATATGTTTTGTGCAGAAAATTGCACTATGATGTATGTAAATGATTCTATCTCATCAAATGTGGTACACAATGTTCATAGTGGGTGATACTTTTGACGCATTAAATATGTCAATATTTGACTTTCGTCTCTATGACATAAAAGCTGCGACTAAACATATATGTTCCTACAGTAGCAATGTTGGGACAGGCATTGATCGTCTGTTTGCGTTTTAGTAATATTTTTCAAGATATATCAAATAGATATTCTACTAATTACAAATTATGAAAATATCGAGACGTCAGAGGTCTTTGAGTAATTAGCGGGTGAAGATAAAGGATTTTTTTCTATGTTCGAGAATAATTCAGTTAAACAAATGGAATTTAATCTTAGTTTTTTATCATAACAATAAGTCGCTTTAAAAATTGAAAAATTGTACTTAATGAACTTTGTCGAGCTTTGTCACTTCTCTGTAGTAATACCGCAGCACTGCGAAAAAATAATTTTGAGTGGCAAATTATAGCCATAACACTAAAGATTTAATGTTTACTGAGAAAGATAATTTTTTTTACTGTTGCAACTTTATTGTAACAAGATAAGAAAGTTGGTGGACGGAAATTGTCAAATATATTTGCAAGCCATATTTTTTTGCGATTTAGCAATTCGGTGCAGAACGAATGGCTGGTGCATTTTATTTCGAAACCAGTCGATCTAATTCCCTTTGCCGATTCGATTCCGTCACGTCTTAAACAGCATAGCGTACTTGCTAGTCTCCCGGTTAATTGAGGTGCTCTTCTCTCAATCGAGGGGAGCTTGCAGAGACGCGAAAACGGCCCGTTCCCGTGACTTCGCGATTCCCGATTTCCTCAAAAACAAAACCCATTTATTCTGGACGAAAAAAACGACTAACAACAGCGCCGCGCGTGACTCGCACAAGTCCGCGGTCGCGGATTTCGCAACCCGCGTGCTCGCAGCAGAAAGGAAAAGTCGCCGTCTCGTTAAAGACTACATGCGACTAAGAACTCGTTTCTCGCCGCGGAAAAATGCGGTCCCTTACACGCGTTCGCAGTCGTATCGATACTCGTCTTGCAATCCTGCTCGCTCCTTCGTTCCGCCGCGTTAATAGAGTCGACCTGCACTTGCAGCAATACGGCGCGACTCTACTGCGAACGTATTTTTAAAGATGCGTAACATTTAGACCCGAACGTTCAATATATATGTCGACGACGGCGATGAGGGAGCTTATCTCTAATCATACGTATAGTGTGCTCGATGCGTCAAGCGGACTCTCCAGTCGGGAGATTAAAATGATCCTTTCCTTAAGATGTTACGATATTTAACCATAATCAATCATGAGCGCAGATAATTTCTTTTTTATATCTCGTAAATGTATTATCGAATATAGTCGCTGCAGTGACATGCGTTAACGCAATTCGGACAGTTTTTATTATCACATCGCGCATAAAGTGATTTTCGTGCAACTTATACGATCTTACTTTCTTCGTGAGTGTAATATTAACGAATTTTCTTGATTATAGCTTGCCCTTACGTTGTATAAGTGATCTAATGTAAGAAATAGTACCGTTGCCATCGTTAACCCGCTCGTCGTAAAATACTTTGATTCGCAAAACGTCTCGGAAACGTTTTCCGCGATCGAACGTTACGGCCAATTTTCTGGGCAATTATCCTAAAACCGTGTTTGTTTGATTGTACGAATAATTTTTATCTCATCGCAAGTCAGCGAGACGCGTAACATAGAATTTGCAAACGTGTTTCGACATACGGTCGTAAATCATGTCGAAAAATACGGTAATCATCATGGAATTTCCATGACATCGTCATCGACGACTGCATCCTTCTTGAACGCGCACGTGCCGGATGAGAATTTTCTTCTCCGTCATTCACAGGAAGTTTTCTTGAATTCACATCTCGTGCAATGTAAATTGTCCCCCGGGTATTTTTGCCGAGCAATGACGCGAACTTTGACTCTTGAATGAAAAAAAAAGAAAAGGAAGTGAATAATGGATTTGTGATATAAAGCTTGGCGTTCGGCTCGTGAGGCAATCACGAGCTAAGTCTGCTATTTGCTTGACGAGTCAGGCGCATCCTCCCGCATGTATTTGATAACGAAAGTGAGCTGCGACACCTTTGAGCTGTTCTTACGGCATGCGCCCACGATGTCGGGTAACGTGCGTGATCGCGTGCCTGCGTATGTTCATACGGGCACACGTAATTTAATTCGCTTTTAATTAATGCGCAACGTATTTATGTCTGTGCAACGGAATTCGCCCGACCTTAAGGAACGAAGAAAAATATTTTCTCAAGCGCGCTAATGTGCCGTAGAAGAAATCTGTGAAGGACGAACGAGTTCTGTGTTGGCGTGCAGAACAAAGTGCGATATTTCCGAGATCAAAAGTCGAGAGTTTTCCGGAAGAAACTGAAAAATATGTACATCTGCAACTTGATTTGGAGGGAAGTCGTTTTGTGCGTGATATCTAAGAAAATTAAATATAATTATTAATTATGTTTAATTAAATAATTATTAATATAATTATTAATTATATTTAATTAAAATATTATTGTTAAGAAATTAATTAGCGACGTGTGACGAAGATGAATCGTCAATCAATATGCTAAAAATAAAAAATAAATAGATCATTAATATTTATTAGCTTGAAGATATTTATGAATTAATAATGTCTACAATGTAAGTAGTATACATTTTGTTTGTCTGCTTTACTAAAAATAAATTTTGGCAACTCTTAAAATGTATATTAAATTATTGTTCTTAATTAAACGCCTCTCGATATTTTTAATCATATGTTTTTACCTTAAACGGTCAATATATATCTGACATAAATATTTAACATACAATTTTAATCACGTTTTTTCACTATTTGAGATTACGTATAAATTAATTTATGAGTTTAGGCAAACAAGAAAATATTGATTCAGAAAAACATGAATGAAATTCTTAGGAGATAAATTATAGTTATACAACTAATGATATTGAAATTAAGTGTAAGTACGCTGATATGACAACGACGTTAGAAATTCATTGAGTATTATGCTCGTTTTTGTTACTTATTTTTGATTATATACGCAATTCCATATAATTAAAGATCATATTTATATATGATATATTTATAATGTTAGTGTTTATAATTTTTTGCGAATGTATATATCTATTATATGTATCATCCAGCAAAAATAGATCTACATTGACTAAATTTTAACGTTTTCATAGAAAACTCACATTATTTCTTGAATTACGATGCCTCCGTTTTCTTCTTTTTACATCATAAATGTAAAATTTTTATATTGACTAAATCTCTTTGTATTTAGTTTTGAAATATGTGATTCATGGTGATAAGCGTGTTAACTTTGTCAATAAAAAAATAATTTTTTTTAATAAATTTACAAATAAAACATTTTTTTTAGTAGAGCTCGAAATAAGAATATTACATTTAGATTTGTAAAAATGTAATTCTCTGACTGAAAATGCAACTTTTTCCAAGTATATTTATTAATTCGCTTTTTAATCTGCTTTTTATTATGCATTTTGTACGTGTATACATGAAACAGAAAACAGTCTGTATACCATAAAATCGGTGATCGTTACGGTATGTGCACTCAACATATTAATAATACAGCCAAGAATAATTCACTATCTATCTGCATAACTCGAATGTCACATGTGACAAATTGAAACGCACATATTCATTTATTTCATTTCATATCAACATTGTATCGATATCTTGTTAAAAAAAAAAAAAATCTTTCGTAAAGTATGTTTTTTTCAATTTATGAAAAAAAGCATAAATATTCGTAATCCTGCTTATGATCTACCACACGTGGAATATACCGACAATCATTAACTTGTTTAAATGCAGAATCTAAACTTGAATATTTCTCGTGATAAAGAATTGTGTAACTGCGCCGTGTGATAACAACAGTTCGCACACGGAGCACGTAAATCGTGCTATACTCACTGTGTCACTCTTCGCGTGGTTTTATCGTTGCGAAATCCTCTCGGTGCGAAACAAGCGCGTGCAGAAGTTTCACTGAAGAGACGGTGCTGAATTTGCGAGTGTGACCGTGGTACCACCGTGATGACGTATCCGAAAAGGTAAGAGAGAAAAAGAAGAAAGGACAAAATATAAGGTAATTAGATCGTGGCACGAGCACGGGTGTGAGACACCTCTTCCGCGAGGCATCAGTCGACAAACTGAGGCCGCACCGCTATCACGGGGCCTTATATCGTCTCTCATCGAACACCTCCACGAGCGTGTCGTAGGTTACGTCTTTTTAATCCATCGCGCTTTCTTACTATCATCCTCGTGGAAGAGTAGATGAGAATGAAGATGCTTCGTTCGTTCATGCGGTTTTATTACTCCGTTGAAGGTGATTCTCGTCAAAACTCGCCCTGAATCGACGGATGCAATCATAGCTGTGATACGAAGAATATGAGAGTGTCGGCGAAGGTCTGTGACTTGACGAATTTATTTGGCGACGTGTAAAATTGACAATCGTAGTAATTAAATTAAAGTTTACTTTCATTTGCACTATAAACAAGATATATATCGAAATTGAAAGTAATAACAGACCTACATTTATATATATTTTACAGTTTTGTGATCTTTAATATCGATTTGTTACAAGAAAATTCCGATCGAAATTGGAGTAATATATATGTGTACTAATTTATTGTTGTTTCTTGTAATTCAATTTGCTTTCAAGAGAAGGTACTTTGTAAAAACATTTTACTTTGCTCATTACCGATTGATTCTGCATAAAATATCATTCTTCTCATGTATATGACCGGTTACTAATTTAATGGAAAATAAATTATTTCGGAATTCTTTCTTTTTAAAATTTATATTCATACGATTGAAGAAAAATACATATTTGTATACGTAAAAATATATGTATATTTGTAAGCCTGGTGACAATAAAAATTTGTGCGCAATACGAAGTATAAAGGAAATTGTTTTTATGCCCGTGAATTCTATCAGTCTATTGTGTCGGTGTGTAGAATTGCGTATTATAAATACATTCTATTGTGTTAGCCTTTGAGAATGTTTAGAATATTGTTTACAATGTACTTAATCTACTAAGTCTATTCTGTAGTTATTACGGAGAATATTTGCGTGACTCTGAATCTAATTATCTCATTCTTGATATGGCTTTGCGCATCAGAAAATTATACTCGAACAAACAAAGTTTATGATGGAGCATTGATGAAATTTTGATGCAAATATCCTATTTGTATCATCGATAATATTTAAGAATATTTAATTATATTGTCGACATAATTAATCTTTTAAATGTAAGATATATGTTCGAGTTAAAGATACTTATACTTATTTATTTTGCGTGAAGTATGTTTTAAGAAAAAAATTAATTTTAAACTATTTAATTAAATTATTTTTTAAAAATAATTTTAGTTAAATACATAAATGTTGTACATACATATAACATGCATTAACATGCATATAATAGACATTAATTTGTATAATTTGAATAAAATTTTAAATTCATTTGCTGAATATTAGTTTTATGATTTTTAATTAAATTGCTTTGTATTTACGTATTATACTTGATTTTGCGCATAACACTTGCTTTTGGTGACTTTTTTTAGGACCAAGTGACCAAGCGCTTTTTGCGTGCAATTTTGCATACTTATCAAGGATGATTGCCCAATTTTTTTCGAAAACAAGTCATGATATGCATACAATACGTCCAATAGAATTCCCGCAGACTAAATTCTCTTATTTTTTATTCTTTACAAATGCTATTAATGATCTTTCGTAAAGATTGTATCAATGCACAATTTATTCTTTACGTGCCGACAATAAAAATAAGTATATAAAGTGACATTGAATGCGTTCTATCGTGATTTATCCACTATTTATACGGCGAACGTATTCAATTACGGTTAAATTAGAATATGATGCAATACTTTAACTTGGAATAGTACTATTTAAATGTAGTTCCTTTTTGCGCGATTAATTTTCATGAAGCATATATATATATATATATACATATATACATATATTTAGTACTATATAACGTTGCAACTTTGATTACAATTGTTATAAAATGCTGTTATATTGTTATCTGAAACAAATAATTACATAGCGCTACTTTGTGCAAATAAAAATATTTACGAGCTTGTTATTGCACTTCCTAATACCTTCTTCAATGGCACTTAATCATTAATGCACTTGTGATTGACTTTCGATTTTCATTTAGCATGTCATTTTTTCCGCTGTTGTACACATTATGAATATCGTACTCATGTTTTATAAACTATGGTCTTCATGTTGTTTTTATATTATACTATATATATATATATACATACACACACTAATAGTCTGCATCGAGATAACGGTTATAACAAGGAAAAAAATACATATAATACTAATAATAATATAGAATAGATATATAATTTCTTATAATAAACGTTTCTAAAGATTATAACAGTGCACAGTAATTTGATGAATAGTACGCTCTTTTATTTTCCACTTTTCGAATGAATCACAGTTTATTAGGCGAGAACGACTGACGCAATACGATGAAATCGTATTCTTTGTAATTTTCCGTAGATTCTTGTATATATTGACTTTTTTTGCCGTGACATAAAGTGAACGATGAACTCAATTAAAAAATACGGAAGTCTCGGTAATATGGTAATATAGGAACAGAGATAAATTGAGATATCAAGTAATTCTGAAGTGATGACACAATTTACATATGTCTCAATTTTAATATTGGAATTTCCAGTAGACACTACATATTACTATTCTACTTAACTTTTTGTCGATCTGTTTGTGCTGTTTTTTAATTTTTCCGTATCAACGCATCTACGTGATGTACTCAAGATGATTATACATGTAAGAGATCGTTATTATCGGTAATGATGCATGTAAATAACTGTCTGGGAAGTTTAAAAGCGTCACTTTAAAACTACATATTGAGCATGATTAAGACAGGTAAAAAATTAACATTGAAATTGACATTGATAGACCAAGGTCACTTCTTGAATCCTTGGTCATACCTGTGGACCAGCGTATTTTTACGTTGACTGGACTGGTACCTCTAAGTGGGATCATCGTGTGTCCGTGACGCGTAACGATCGTAAATGGCGTATATGTTGTCGATTAGAAATCGGCATTCAAGATGCGTGGCGAGCCACGTTCGACCAAGCCACTCCGCAAGATCGAGACGCAATCGAGACAAGTTAGCTATTTATATAATTTACTACTATTCGCGATGCGCGCAACGAACTTTGGCACTGGGTGGTCCTTATTTGTAAGAGACCGTGCATATAACGAACAAGCCCAGCAATCTGCGTGGCGTGAAACAGTAATGAGCGCGCAATGTTTAGCGCTCCCTCGTATCTGCTTGAGTATTCGAATCGCGCCGGACGGAAGCTGAAGAATAGCATGAGGTATAGAGATTTTAGCGAGAGCAGTTTTTATAACGGTAATGATAAGAATCTACGACGCAAAGACAACAGTTTGTAAATAACAATAAATTTTGAATGGGAGAGACAAAGGAGCGAACTGAGAGATAAGGTTGAACGTACATCGTTTTAATTTAAAATTTAAATAAGGCCGTTTAACTTATAAAAATATAATTTGAACATATTACGAATTTTTTCGAATAAAAAGAGAGAATTATTATAGTTTTATAATTGTAAAGAAATTATTATTAAAATATACAGTAATTATTTGTATAATAATTGTAATTTTTTTGCTGCACGTTTACGTATATCTTGTGTATTTAATTGTGTATTATAAGATATACAAGATATGCTTCGTGGATGTATAACAGGCGATTATTTTATCGCAGGAATTTTGAAATCGTAAACTAAAAATTTGTTTTACTTTTTCGATGCTGCCGTGGTCACGCGTGCATACGAAATATACGAGTGATAATGTTAAAGCCAGTGATTTTGAAAGTTAAAAATTGAAAGTGCCGCGATAAAGAACTGTCCGTTGAGTAATGAAAAATCATGTTTTTAAATGTTGAAATTTGAAAGTATGATTTTTCATTACTCGACAGACAGTTCTTTACATCAGAGAGCTTATTTTAATACAACTTATACACTATATCCATAATAATTTTTCTGCGCGGCCTTCAAATTTTGTTACTTTACATTTTACGATATATTTAAATGTTTTACATATTGCATATAATTAGCGTCTATAATTAGAAGCGACCCTCGGATAAATGACTTTTGCCACACGGAAAAAAAATGTGGTAATTATTTACAATAAGGCTTTTTCCGAATTTTGATATTTTCTTGCGGCTCTCTTGGTGAAAACTTTTGTTGTGACTCCGACAGTGATAATCAATCGGGAAAGCCCGAAAAATATGTATAACCCTATCTATTTTTTTTGACATGCCGGAACATACACACACACATACACACACGCGGGGGGTGCAAGAGGGGGTCTTTGACCCCCCTCCCGCACCCACCTCCGCCGGTAGGCAGCGTGTCCCTCGCTTTACAACTTAAAGTACATGCTAAGGGTGCGATCCGATTCACGCTCACAGCGCTGAAAGCATCGCTCTTTACAACGCTGTGAACGTGAATCGGATCGCAGCCTTTAGCATGTAGTTTAAGTTGTAAAGCGAGGTCCACGCTGCCTACCGGCGAAGGTGGGTGCAGGAGGGTGGGCCGAAGGCGTGTGTGTGTGTGTGTGTGTGTGTGTGTGTTTTGGCATGTCAGAAAAAATATATAGGTATAAAAATAGGTAGGGTGCATATTTTTTGGGCTCCCACGATTGATTATTACTGTCGGAGTCACAACAAAGATTTTTACCAAGAGAGCCGCAAGAAAATATCAAAATTCGAAAAAAGCCCTATTGTAAATAATTACCGCGAGAACAAAAGGTTTTGCTAAATTATTGCTCTCGCTGCAAAAAATGTTAGTTCTTCATATTTTGCGACTAAATTTAACTAATTTTTTTTACCGTGCACATCAATACCGATTTATCTTATCAAACTTTGATATCCACGGCGGCTCTTGGCACGCCTTAATCTTTTTTTTTTCTAATACGAATGACGATGAATTAATGAAACACGCGTCGTACGAAATTAATGACACCGGGCGTCGGGACAGATAAGGAAGCGATGTCGCATCCGCATAGTGGTTTGCGGTCGGGGCGGACTATGGATAAAGGAGACAAAGACCAAGCTCGCGAAGAAATTTTTATATCGGCGACTGCCGGCCGGGGATGACCTTGGCCGTGCCATTCCGCGACTCACTAATTGTCGTGCGATTATTGCTTGCGGAATTAAAATTCGCGTGGTGCGTGGATGACGAACGCGCGCGTTCGAATTTAAGTCGCCGTTTGCACGCAGGAGATGTATACGCATACGTTGCTACAATACGTGCTGTTTACATACCTCGCGGACCGAGCCAACAACCTGCGCACCACGCTAATCTCCAGTATTTTTCTTGTCAATTTGCTCCTAATCTCTCTTTTTTCTGTTTTTATTCTTTTTCATTCTATTATCAAGGTAACTGTCGCTCTAGGAAAGGAAGGTGAAGTAAATTACTCCTAGAATATAAAATAGATTATTAAACGTAATAAAACGGATAAAGAATGATTCATTATTACGTGTTATTAAATATCTACGTCAAGATCTATCGTGTCAAGATATCGCATTTCTAGAAGAATATAATACTGTCCCAACTAAAAAAATTTCGATTTTGACGGTAGATATGTCTAAAATTTCAACTATACGTATTATAATAATATTACAAGTCTATATGGGAAATCCGCAGCCTGAAGCAGAAATGCAGTCGTTCTGCTTTTAAACCGGTTTCCTGGATAAATAGTAGATATATTATAAGTGAATTGACAAGTGAATCACTGCAGACTTTTTCAAGAAACAGTATAAACTTTATTATAATAAAATATTTGTAATTGTAATTGCGTTAATTATCTAACAATTAAAAAAATTGAATTAAATTTGTTTTTCCTCTTTCCTGAAAATTGTGAATTTTTGAATTGTGATAGTATTCTTCTAGAGGATCTACGATTCTACGATATTATTAATAGGTGGACATAATTTTATATACTTCTTTTATGGCTATATAAATGCCAATATAATAATGTAATTTTTAGTAACGCATTTCTTTGATGAAATGAAATGAAAAATATAGTTTCTTTGATGAGCGCTATGCGCTATTATTTCAGTCATCAATTTTCCTCGACGCAATTTGATGGAATTAAAAATTAAAACTAGTTAGAGAGGTCTTCTGTTGACGTCAATACGATGTCAATGATACCTTCAGTGTTATTAATTTTCATGAAGTGTCGTATTTTCTCGATTTCGAATATTTGAACCATCGTCACCTTATTTATATATATCTAGATCAGATATTTACATATCCGGTTCCGAACGGTTACAAACCGAAATAAATTTTTCTTTCTTTTAAAGCGAGAATAATCTTCAAATATATTTTTGTCCTCTCTCTACATTTTGAGATTGCCAAGAGAAATTTTAGACAAAATAAATAAAGAGGTAAATTCATGATTTCATAGAATATCCTTTATTATAAGTTTAATTGATTATTTAAGGGAGCATTGAGAGAAAAAAATGATTAGAATAACTATAATCTCATTATATGTTATAGTTAGTTTTGGCCTTAAACATGTTTTTATAGTTCATTTAAACATGCAAGATATAGCAGAGTGAATATACATATTTATAGTCATCATTACTGTGACATAAATTAGTGTAATTATGAAATGGTTATTGTAAACCAAAAATACTTCAAATGATTATAATTTTTGATAAAAATTTTACATGGGTCAGTTATACTATGTCTATATTGCAATTATTACTGACATTATGGTAACATTAACCTTTTTTTTTTTTAACGCGGGGAAATTACTACTGCATGGGATTCCGGGCCGAAGACCGGGTTACCCAGTAAGTAGCCCCCTCCGAGGAGGGGGAAGGCCCCCTCGTCTCCGGGAAGAGACGAGGGGAGTGCCGGGTTTTTACCGGCTAAAACCCCGCGGGTGTCCACATGGCGCGTTTTTCACAATGAGGGAATCCCGGGAAACGCCCTGATTCGTCCGGGGTCCATGGTAACATTAACTATAAAAATGATATTCCTAACTATAATTATTATATTATATCATTATATAGTTTCAAATATTATACATTTTTCTCTTAGTGAGGATATTGAAAATTTAAGAACTATTTTTGGATTACTAATGGAACCTTACCTAATCATTGGAAACTGTTTGTGAGATATTCTAGAAACAGTTTTCGGTGATTAGTTAAGATTGCGTCCATTTAGTCAATGGACTAAAAAGTGTGTAAATCAGAAATTTGCACATTGCTTCCCCATCATATTTTTTCGCTCATAAAGCTTCCTCGATGAGGAAGTAAAATGGCTTATCTTTAACATATCCTTTCTTATGTATCTACGTTTATGTAGATTCGATTCATTACATATTATTCCGCATTCTGTTAGATCAAGGTCTTTTTCTTCTCAAATTTTTTAAAATGTTTTCAAGGTGAATAAATTAAATTAAAAGTAACCGAATATTCTTTCCATACAATCGCACGATAATATTTTTATTTATTACATCCTAATTGCGAATCTATCGAAAGCATTCCGCTCAGAAGAAACTCGTTGTCCTTCGATAGTTAATGCCGAGTTCAATGATCTTTCGTTCGTGCAACAGTATCAGTATATCATGTGAAAGAAGGACGAAAGAAAAAGGGAACAATTTTCGCGTGAACGACGCATATTTGTTACGTTCCTTTTTACATTGCTTGTTCCTTGTTTTTTCAACCAGACGAATTACCATTTATGAAAGTACAATTCGCCGAGGTTAATCTAATTCGAATAAAGTTCAGTGTATCGGCATTTTTGCCAATTCACATGGCAAAAGTTCAGTGTATGTCTCGGCATTTTCGCCGTTTCCAGGTAGAACATAAATCTCATAACAACATCATGATGACGTTATCATGACTTTCATTTCATCGCTTAAAATTTATTTGGACATTATCCGAGAAACTTTTAAGTAGTGAATAAAGTCATAATAATGTCATGTTATTATGACTTTTATGTTGTACCTAGATTTATGATAACATTCTAAAGCAATATAAAATTTATCTGCATGCAAAATAGGATTTTATTTGCATATCAATCTTCAGACTGCGCGATTTGCGTATTTGGCTGTCAAAAACTCGAGGTCCGTAATTGACTAGCTTCCTATGAACATACAAATTTATTTTATGTGTAAGATGGTGTGTATGTACCTCTTGTAAATCTTTAAAAGGTTATATATTTGATCTTCAAGATATATTGATCTATGGAACTTGCTAGTTCAAACATCTTCATCTTTGTAAAAATATATAGCTCCCTCCTTTTTACTTTTATTTTGAATAATTTTCTCGTCAAAAATGTGATTTTTGAATTTTTAATTTTATTTCTAATTTATCTTATTTTAGTCTCATTCTCAACTTTTTTCTCAATTAAGCGACTAATATTATTAGTATAGACAATTGATTAAGTTAATCCGTTTTATGCATACATGTTGCATACAATTGTGACATTGATCCAGACTTAGCTAATACGAACTAATGATCGTGAATAAAAATTTATTAATGTACCGAACACTTTTTCTTCACATGGACCACAAGATGAAACATATTTGTAAATTTTGGCTCGTTTTCGGTAATGCTATTTATCATTCACTAAAACTGGATGCTATTTGTTATTGATTTTGCGCAGTAATTCAATTGCGTCTGTGTTTGGTCTGACTTAAAACTTCATAATTTAATAAAACTGATATAACGTTAGTAAAAGGTTGCATATGCTTAATCCTAAATTAATATTAATGATAGAAGGATTGGAAAACTTACCATGACTGGGCGAATGCCAAATGAAGCATTCTTTCTTTACGTCAGTATTCTATGTACGGTCTTATACATGGTCAAATTAAAATTGGAAACAGATGATAATAATTTGCTATCACGAGCATATCATATCAGTTGTTTATCTTAAAACTAGTTTGTTTATTTTAAAATTAGTTGTTAGTTCGTGCTAAGACTAGATTTGTTTTTATAATTATTAATAAATTTATATCATTATATTATTTATATCTCATATTATTAATATGAGCAAGTCAAAATATGTTATTTCAAGTCTAGAAGAAAGCTAATCTCCCTTCCCTTTTATACCATCCTCTAGGAACAGCTTTATTAATTCTAGAATGAATGGAGAGTTGCGTTTTTTCTCATTCTTTTATTAATATTTTGAATAATATAATTAGACTCGTGCAAATGTCAACGATTTAACGGCGAATGCAAGTCGGGCGCGGAACGTGGTGCGCAAATAAAACTAAAAACGTGTATTTAAATGTGACGAACGTTTCGGCTCTTCTTTCGAGCCATCTTCAGCATTTATTAAGAAAAGAAGATTCTATTTCTGCAGAACTTGAGGTAGGAAGCTCCCTTTTTAAGGAGATGTCCTTCTTAAGGACAAGCGAGCTGGTACACATGATTATAGTGGACATTTCCACTGTGAAAAAGAAAAATATATTTAGTCAATTGTTAAAAGAAACAGAAAGAGAAAGGGGAGAGTTCACCTCAAGGTCTGCAGCAGTCAAAGAGGTACAAGAATTGAAAAGTCGCAGTAGTCAAAGGATGAATTCGAAGAGTCGCACATTTTGGAAATTAGAGACAAATCAACCATATCGCAGGGAATAGCCATCGCGATGTCTTCCACGTATCTAAAGAAAAACGACAGATAAAAATTAAGAATTCTTATCGCCCTTATCTCAATATCTTGTAGAACTAAATCCGCAAGGTCGGGAGACAGAGGAGAGCCCGTGGGAGTTCCGAAATTCTGTTTATATATGTTGTTGTTAAATTTGAAAAATGTGGAATCAAGAATAAATCGTATTGCAAGAACGAATTCATCTTTGGGAATGTCACATTCCTTAATATTTTCAATATTTATCGTTGTTTCTCGATATTCTTGAGATGTTACTAGAACAGATAAATGTTGTATATATATTACATCGGTATTTTCAGGTTTGTTTTGCAATACTTTTAACGAATTCTCCCTTGTCTTCTTTTAAACTATATCAGCAACTTTGTGACTTATCGTAGCGTAGCGTAATAAACAAGCAAAAGATGTAATTGTATGTAAATCTTTCAGGGCTAAATTGTTTTAATCTTTGCGATTCTGATCCTACATTCGTGTTATTTTTAAACTTGTCACATTTAAGGTGGAAGGAACTATTTTCTTAATGTCAAGGGTATTGCAATAAAATTCACCTCGATTAGCACCTCGTTCTCGCACATAAATATGTTTTCAATTACGCGTTTGAATAATAAAATTTTTCATTTGATAATTATACATTCTTGAGAAGAGCCTGACGATGTAAGATACGCGGAATTGATGCCATTAAATGCGAAAATACGTCGCGGGAGTGACGTAAATCATTCCCGTGGCCGATGGCGTTCATTGTCCGATAAGTTAGCGTCCAAACACGGGCATTGCCCATTTACGTAACGCAGGGTATTATTTCTCCCCAAAGTTCTGTTTTGTTTTAAACTTTGCACGTAATTTCTCGCAGCATATGGCATACCAAGCGATTGTAATGAGATTCAACGATGCAAGAAACAAACGTGGCATATTTTGATGTCTCTCTCTCTCTCTTTCTCTCTCAGATATATTCTTAGGTTTCTTTGCACGTTCCCTTTCAGCTTTAGAAAGATCTATGTGTATACATATAAACGTACATTTTTTTGTGACTAGCGTATATCGATACAAACACAAATTTTCTTTGTACTAATTTTTCTTTGTACGAGCTTAATCTCCTTAAAGATTACGCGAGGAAGTTCGCGAGATTTCGTAAGACTAAGCTGTCTTACGCGGTACATTGCTTTCCTGACGGCGCTAATGATAGAATAGAAGGAAAGTTTCGTTTATGTTAAGCAAGAATGAATGCGAATACAGCGACTGTTACAACTCATCTCAGCGCAAAGACTTGCCTGAAAAGACTTATTTCTCATGTCATGTGAAATTAAATTCTGCATCTTAATGTCCCTGTGCACCAATACATCTCTAAATGTATAAATCCTCATTTTATTTGCTAATGATTATCTGGGCAAAAGCATGGGGTAAATATACGCAGTTATTTTAACGACACTTAAGAATCCTATTTTAATGGCTTTTCTATGGTCATATACTGCGCAATCGCTGAAAGCGGTTTATGAAGGTTAATACAAGAATTCGTACTCGGATATTTTCTGCTATCATTATTACTAGCACAAGGCCTTCATCTTTTTGCAATAAAACTTCGACGAAATTTTTCTTTTACCTGGCCCTAATGACACGTTACAGCGAAGTAGTTAACTTCGTGTTAGAAAGACTGGTTTTTATTTTTATTTTAATCCACGCAAATTGGTTTTACTACTACAGTATGTGGAAGTCGTTAAAGTTAAAAGAATTTTTACAGTTTGCAGATAAATGTGATGATAATTTAAACAACTGACAGTGTGAAAGGTGCATCCTGTTTTGCTGGATCTACATATTTGATAAAATTCGCAATTACAAAATGAAAAATTTTATACGCTTTATTCATGAATAATTTACAGAAAGAGCAATTGATATTATTGAGTTATTAAGAACAGATTTATTACGTAGAAACAATTAACAAAGGTTATTGGAAATGTACGTAATGACACAAGTATCTTTCCAACTTTTTATCTTCAATTTCCGGTTGAGCAGCTCGAATAAAAGCTGTAGCCTCTATTTGAAAATTGCTATGTCACATTTGTATGAGGACTTAGGAATTTATGCTCATTGTCAGTATCAGTCATATTAATTTCTTCTATTAAAAACAAATTGTAAATAGACGGAAATAATTTGTTCCGGCAATCGAATGCTATTAATTTTTTTCTGAGTATTTTACGTTTATATGGAGAGAGATAGAACTATTATATATTGTAACTTTCCATAAAGGAGACTTTGTTCGTTAAACGTCAACACCTTGCATAATTTGTTACATTACGTATTTTACTATGTAAAACGCAATTGAAATTTCTGTAAAATAATATTTGTTTGAACTTTAGGTTTTTTATTTAGTTTCGTTTTTATCAAAATTTTGTTATTTCTTTTTTTCTAGGAAACTTACTAAACTCATTGTTAGAAATTCAGAAGTCAATATATCGCAATAGCCGTATATTTACAATAAAATCTGTCCAAGCGATATTACGTTTAAGTGTAAAAATTTGAAGGAAATATAAAATGTAGGAAACTCAGAAAATGATAAAAAGGATCTTATAATTTGTGTAACAATTGTAAGTGAGTTATTATAGTTGTAATTTGTAATATGTTGCTAAAATTGCTTTACGATAAATAAATTGAAATAACTTCTCAAAATTTTATGTCTGCTCGTAATTCGACGATTTTTACACAGCTTTAGGTGTTTTTATTTAATAAATATTTTGAAGAAGTGATCGAGAGTTTACACTTTAAGTAATAATTTAACACTTATCACTTAGCAATTTAATAATTTAACAATTTTCATATTTTTGCACTTAAAATAATCGTATTAGTTAAAATAAAATAATTCAGTTAGTTAAAATTCACGTAAATTCTTATCATTTAGCTTTTACGTTAAAATAGTCTAACGTAATTTATGCTATTGACTGCACTTTTATTAATCTCCATCGCGGTAAATCTTCTATATACGAGATTATCTATATGATCTTCTTGACTGATGTGACACTTTTAACCTTTAGCTGGCACACTTTTTTTGTTTTAACGTGTGGGAATCATTAACTACTGGGAACCCTTACCGAAGTCAGGATTACCCAGTAGCCCCCCGTTTGACAGGGGGGAAGACCCCCTCGTTCTCCTGGTCGAGGAACGAGGGGAGTGCCGGATTCTTACCGGCTAAAACCACACGGATGCCAACGCTGCGCCTGACTGAGAGTGCCTGGGAACTCTTGACAAATACATCCAGGACATTAGCTGGCACACTTCACCAGAATCACATAGCTGGCACACTGCAGGGGCCGTTTCAGACCCCACCACTAAAATGCTTGCTGCAAAGAAGCTATTGGTTTTTTTTACTTAAAAAAAATTCCAAGATAGTCTTCGAGTGTTGTTTTAACAAATGTCATTTTGATAAAATGTAATATTAAGTATGAAAAAAATTGGAGAACGTAAAAGAAAACGAAAAAATGACTGTTTTTACTCAAGAATTCATAACTCTTATATTTTAACTCTTCCATTTTTTCTAGTTACCATTTTTGTACTATATAGGGGGGCTTAAATTAGAGCTGAACTAGGCTGGGGCGTTTAATACCCCACAGTGCCAGCTAAGGGTTAAAAACGTTCTTCAATTATTACTAATTATTTTATCACCGAGCCTCCGTTGATATCCGTTGATACTGACATCGAGAAAAGTGTTTCTTCAGGTAGCGACCGCAAAATATTTATAACGCTTAATACTTATTCTCGTTTACTAAATCGCTTAATCGAGAACCGGATTTTATTTATTGCCGCTCGCATTTAATAGTTACGCAATCTTTGTAAAATATTTCAAAAGATTTCTCTCTCACGGATTAAATAGGTGCAACGTTTTGCATATCATTTGCAGAACCAACGAGAAATTTGAAGTTGAAATTGAATTATACTACGAATTCGATCGTAAAAACAAAATTATGCAGCGGACTTGCTGTCTAAGTGGGCTTATTCTGTAGCTCTTAACGACAGTTTATTTGGGTTGCGCAGATATTATACATGGTAAAAAAGGTGCGCAATGACAATATAACGATAACGAAACTGTCTTTAAGAATTACAGAATAGACCCACTGCTATCTTTTTTTTTCTAAATATACAGGGTATTCGGTAATAATCGCCGAAACTCTTGTATATGCGAGTAGAGTGAGTTAAACTGAGTAGAAAAGTATAATTGTATCATTTTGCGAAATTCCCAATACCTACTGAGAAATTAATTGAAAAAGATGGCCAATCTACTCGAGTAGAAGAAGCGCTCGGCGAGAAGTCGAGACGTCCCATTCCCAAGTATCGCGAATTTCGTATAAAATGATAGAAGACTTCTTTACTCGGTTTAACTCACTCTACTTGCATGCATACGAGAGGTTCGGCAATTATTATTGGGCACCTCGTACATCGTGCAAAGTAAAAAAAAATAATACAAATATGTAGCGTAAGAATTTTGTTACATTTTCTTATCCTTCCGGATAAAAAATGTCACTATATTTTATGGCAGAATACATGCGTTGCACTTAGATTTTTTTTAAATTATTGTGCAAAGGAAAAAAATAATACAAATGCAGCGTACGATTTTTTAAAAATTTTCTTATATTTTTTTAAATAAGAGAATCATTATACCTTTACGGCATAACATACAGGATATTGTGTAGACATTGTGTATAATATCAAATCATTATGTGAGAATCATTGCGCAATCACTAACCGAGTTATTGACGTTTTTGTCGCCTTGTTTTTTTCAAAGTAGACGGAGAAAAAAAATTCTACGTTTGCAACAAGTTGATCCGGAAGAAGGATTCATATTATATCGTTATTTTCTGTCGTGCAGTATCGTCATGAAATAGCGCGACACTGTGCTGCAGATATATATATTTTGACAAATTCGACAAATGTCAAGGATTATAGTCGCGTGAATAATTTTATTCCTTATTATACATTACATGTAGCAACATTAATGCATATGCATACAGGCGCGCATAAATATTTATATACAATTATATATGGGCAATTTTTCTCATTTCCTCAAACTTTATTTTTTGTAAAAAGAACAATACAAAAATTATCCTTTTAATTATTTTTTAATTCTTCGTCTTTTTATTTTTTTTGTACGAATATACGAACAAAGATTATACGAGAGAAAGAAAACATAATGTATATACAATATGCATAATTATTGTTGGAGATACGAAGTGGCTCCACTCAAACTAACAGGTCGTGATATTAACGACGCCCCTATCTATTCTATATGAACAATTTTTTTTCTGGAAATTTCTTTGTATTATTTTCGTGATATAAATCGAATTATTAGTTTTTTTTTATTATTTAACTTAAAGAAACGATTAGATCAAAGATAAAAATTATATAGGTATATAATAGTTAGAAATTTATCGGTAAACACATGTTGATGTTCAACAGATAAGGAGAATTGCCGTACCTAATATCGATAAACGTTTCACGTGGTTTCGTCGCTTTGGTGTTGGCGTCGCCAGTTACCTCTGTCGGCGCTTTAACCTCGTTTTCTGTTTTCCGTGAGCGGCGAGCGCTTGTAATGCGTCCGGTTGTATTGTTCGAGCTACCTGAAGAAAGATCGTTGTAAAAGCGGTAAAGATTCGATCGATAATTCGCTCACGATGGTGAAACTGACGCCGGAACTTATAGAGCAGTCGATGCAGTACATAAATCCTGTGCGGGATCGCGAATTGGATCTCCGAGGTTTGTGGAGGAATCGCGCCTGAAATTGCTTTATTGTTCATTTTACGTTCGTTTTATTATTCTCGTTTCGCTGGTATGTTGCAGGATATAAGATACCCACCATCGAGAATCTGGGCGCGACCTTGGTAGGTACACGGCTTCGTCAGGAGGAACAACAAACCTGTATTTATATTCTGTGTCTATAGACAAAAGCATTTACAGTTATCCCTACATCATTACTTTTTACGCAGGATCAATTTGACACGATAGACTTTTCCGATAACGACATACGTAAGCTGGACGGTTTTCCGCTTCTGAAAAGGATAAAGACCCTGTTTTTCAATAACAATCGCATCGTCAGAATTGGCGAAGGCCTGGAACATTGTATACCGAACCTGCAAACCCTGATGTTGACCGGCAACATGATACAAGAACTGGGCGACCTGGAGCCTCTGATACCGCTGAAGAACCTTACGAACTTGTGCCTGCTTCAGAACCCGGTGTCCGCTAAGCCACAGTACAGACAGTACGTCGTTTATAGATTTCCTCAACTTAGACTGCTCGATTTTCGGAAAATCAAGCAGGCCGAACGCGAGTCGGCCACGGAGTACTTTAGGAGCAAGCGTGGCAAGGAGATGGCACGCGAGATAGCTAAAAAGGTGAAGGCACAAACGGCGGGTACATCGGTGGATAAGCCTTTGACCACTCCCGAGGAACGTAACAAAATTCGAGAGGCCATTACGAACGCGTCCTCCTTGGAAGAGGTACAGAGGCTCAGTAAATTGTTGCAGGCTGGCCATATACCTGGCGAGGAACGATTGCAAAATGGTACGTGAGCTTACATGCTTTCTATATATTGCGTGTATGTAAACAATAGTTGCTTTCCATTTACGTCGAAACTCAGATAATTCTCACTTACGACGTCATTCTGTCTTTATTATTCATTAGTTACCAAAAAGGATAGAACGACGTCACAAGTGAGATTTATCTGAGTTTCGATGTAAATGGAAAGCACCTAATATTTCTTAAACATGTCAGCTGCGCTGGCAAACCTAAAAACGAAAACTATCGGTATGGATTCTATTACTTAACATTGTATTTTATATTCCAGGTAGTGGAGCTGCGGAACCTATGGAAGAGGATGACGATTAAATTATGTTTTTTAAGTCCAAAACCAATTCCCTATTGTAAGTATGCAGCTTGACGGAGTAAGGGCGTGACATAACAGCACACGTATGCTGATAAGAAATGTATACTATACACGGATCTACTACTATCTTTAGAGTTAACGGCAGATATTGCATTTTTGTACAAATAAAATATGGAGACTAGCCTGGAAGCGATTTTTATAATTACTCCTCGTTACACTACGCTCTATTTTAATATACCAATATGTTTATTTCAGCAAAGTCAATAAAGAGTTTCTTCAAGCGACTTATCTTGTGTTGTCACTGAATCTTCCCTCCTGTATATGTATATTCTACACGTGCCATAAGTTCGCTGATTGAAAAATAAAAGTTCTATGCCACGTAAATTGGATAAATATGAAACGTATAAATATATCTTTATTCGTAATGTTCAGCTTGCAAAAAATGGTAGAGAAATCTTTGAGATTTCTCAAAATTATAAACCACTAATTTAAAAGGTCTCTTACAAATCTTGTGAGAAATCTAATTTAATGGCTTATGATTTTGAGAAAGTCAACTTGCGGACGTACAATTTCCAAATATTTGCGATTAAATAATTTATGAGATAAATAATTGCTCACAAAGTAGTCTATACGCTTCGGCTCTGTGCGTGCGGTGGTATACACATTACATAAGCTGGATCAGTAGATGGGTAGATGTCAGCGCGACACGACGGTGCGCTCACGGTTTTCTCGCAGTTGCTCGCCCCGCTGGATACAACCTGAGGAAAATAATGGGTAATTGGGTCGCTCTTTATATAACGCATCCCGACACGATGCCCACGCCCGACGGTAAATCGACGTTCGATCCGATGTTCGGATTTCCGAATGGTCGAAAACCTAGAGGCAAGTATATTCGAATCTAACCTCTCATTCGTTTTCACCGCGCAGTATCTTGTTATCAATCGAATGTGTACACGTAATGTGACTGATCGTCCGGAACATTTGCATCGCGCCGGAGTTTCACAGTCGATTGTCACCCGATCTCGACGGATCTTACTGTCCGAGACCGAATAATATAATTATGGAGTTGACGATTTTATTGGTTACTTAATTACATGTGTTGTAATCTGCTTCACATTTACCTCCATTATTAAGACAGTCAAATCTATTGGAAACGGAGTATTTGTTGCTAAGTGTTTGCTACAAATTTTGTTGGCAGAATGCCAGCAGGAACATAACAGAATTTGGTAGTAGAATATGATGGCAGATTGATTGCAAAAATTGAGCACGAAATCTGCTGTCAGATCATGTCGGCAGGTTGTTACTTTTTATATGGCTAATTACGTTTGATTAATTTAACGGATAATTGCTCTACTCTATACTCTACTCGACTGATTTATAGCACGATGTTTTGTTGTTTTATCATCGAGCCATAATTTGGAAAATTAGGGTATATCATATTTCAAATGTCTATGTTGTTTATTAAATATTCGAGAAATGGATATAGCAACAGTGTTTATGATTCAAACTCTAAGTTTAGTCAGACACCAGGAATATCTGCTGAATTTACAGAGATGAAGTTGTCGGAGGAAGACATGATGGCTTTGAAAATCCCTCAGGACAGACGCGATTACTGCGCCCACAAGTATTTGGCGTTACATGAGTGCAAGAGGCGTCATTATCCTTTCATGTTAAAGTGCGCGCATGAAAGACATCAGTATAACGAGTGCCACGTTGAAGAGTAAGTATCCTATATTGTTTGAAATATCTGTATCGTTGTACGCGAATTTTCAAGGTACATTGCTAAGAATATTATATCTGTTACAGTTACACTCTGAGATTGAAGGAATACGAAAGGGAACGTCGTCTCCTCGAGAGAGAAAAGAGGATACGCCAGAAGAGTGAGCAGGCAGCAACAGCGTGAAAGTCCAGAAAATTTCGATAAATTTTGTCCATCGTCGTCGGTAACTTAGGCTGCACATATACAAAAGTGGAATTGTTTCCCGCTACTGTACATAAGCTATATCAATAAAATGTATTTAACAATAAATTTTCTATTTCATAAAATCATAGACAAACGCAATAATAATAATCCTTGCAACAATTTGCATTAGATCGATATGAAATTTACGTTAATTTTATTTCAGATTCTGTATAGAAAATGAGATATTTTACGTACTATTTAAAATACAGCTTTAATAATTTATTTACCAATATGGAAGATTTAATTTTGGAAACAAGCTTCGCATGGGATAATTTTTGTGTCCACTTCGATATCAATTTCTTTTTCGCACGTCGATCAGATAATTAATTTACAGGTGCAGATTGAAAATAATTCACGTTTATCTTTTAATTAATATTTTATTCATCGTTACAAAATGGGAGATACAATATGTACAAGACGGTGCATGCGCGACCGGCGTACGCGAGAGCCGTAACCCTAAGATTATTGTCTCGCGTCGAGAGACTTAATAACTTATCACCCTATCGTACAACTGTGTTAAACCTCGAGAATCGTCGCAAACACCCCTCCTCGGCCGTAATCCGGCGATTGTTCGCGGCGTTCGCGCGGTATCGCCTCGTGCCGCTCCTCGTGGCTGCGCAGGGGCAGAGCTTCGTCGAGGGAATCGATAAAACGGGAAGCGCCGCGCGGACGTGCAACTCCGCGGGTCCTCTCCGACGGCGTCGGACCGTGCGTCCGCGCCGGTTCTATCGCCTCTTCGCGACATTCGTCTCATCTCGCGTCTCGCTATGTTAATCCCGTGGAAGTAGAATAAGTTGTGAAACATCAGCGTGGTCTCGCGGGATATAATTCTCCCTCTCCCTCTCTCCGTTAAAAATCAAACAATAAATATACTTCCATATACATATATAATATACCGCCTCTGTGTGCCTCACAGAATGGTGAGTTTGATAAGACGAATCGAAGCAATAAAATATGATATATTAATATAAAATAATTTAAGATTCTCTCCATATATGATGTATTAGTGCACGATTTCGACGAATTGTAAGTCTCATTTATTCGTAGTTACTTGCCAGTAAGTCGCCAGGGTTTTTCGGGAAGATGGGATTTTTGTATCACGAATGTATCGCTGATATGGATATGTGAATTCGTTCGCACATTTCCAGATATTGCTCGATATAAATTTATTGATAGCAGCCTGTCGTGATCCATACCGCACTGCGGTATATCCGGGAGCCTCCTTCAGCATCGACGAGCATATACATGCATATATATGTTTCCCGATTGCTCCGTTTCTCGAATCGAAAAGCTGCGGCAATACTTCTCGATTACTTTAATTAGAATGCAAAGATAAGCTTATCGGATATATATCTATATTTTTCGTGTTACACCAATTAACTAGCTCTCCAGAATTATTTAGAAATTATAAGAAACAATTTCATGCTTTAAATTTTTATTTCAATGCCTCACGTTAATTCTGAAAATTACGAATATTGAACACGATTGCGTGATTTTCAGGACCGATTAGTCCAACACGACAGAATATTTTTATAACTGTAGCCATGTAATTTTCAAATCATATGTATTATATTATTGCTTCGTTTCGTCTTTGCGTTCCTTCTCGCTTATCGCAATCTCTCAAAATTCCAGGCTTTATATCCTCAAAAAGGAGAAAATTACATTTACCATTTATTTTATTTAACCTAATCCTCATGGCGTTCCTTAACTTCCTTTAGCGAGTTAATTGAGCGATGGAAGCCGATTAAAATATAATAGAAGCAACATTTAAGGCTATGTAATATTGAAGTTAATCCAAGGTGCGCGCGAGACCCGAGATGTCCTGCGGATAATACACGTCCGGGGAGAGTATAACGAATAAGAATTATCTTCCTTACGGAAGCAATCTCCACGCCCCGCACCAGTGAAATATCTGACCTCGATTATCTATCGGGAAGACGCGTTTATGTATCGAGAGTCAGTACAATTTATCGCTGCAAAAGCGACCCAAACAATCACATTTGATCGTTGCCTAAAAGGAATTTCTAATGGATAGTCTTTCCTGGTGTCCACATCGCAGACTTTTCGTTGTATCGCCTTGCCAAACTGATAGCAGATAGCAGCATTAACCCGTTAACCGACTGATCCTGCTTTTTCATTGATCAGTTTTCCTTCTACGATACTTGCAATTCTTTATAATTGTTATTTATATTGTACAAAAATTATAAAGCGTTGCCGACGCAGTTTTTGCTCGGCGCCACGGTTCGCTTTTTTGTTAACATTTTGATAATTCCGTCATTCGCAGAGTAGATAAGAAATTTCGATATTCTCTAGAACGCGCGTATTTAGATATTTATTCCTCTCGCGCTTTGCCAACAATTGACATTTTCGAATATATGAGCTGCTCGATGAGTCCCTCATCTATCGATACATTAACGAGCGTAAAAGTTCACCGGTGTAGAAAGGAGCCCACATTTCGACGCGATATGTGTGTACGTGTGTATTGCGTGTCTCGTTCGTCGCTGGAACGAAGATTTTCCCTTTCGTATGTGTACTATTCAGCCTTGAGTTCCTTCGCGGACTTTCCTCTGCGGTAAGCGGACCTGTAAAAGTCGGAGAAGAGCACGAAGAAAATCGTCGAGTGAAGTAGAAGGAGGGCCGCGACCAGTTTCGGGTAGCCGCAATCGAAGATGAGGGCCTGCGCGCTATGCACGAACACCAGGAAAAACTGCACCTGCAAAATCGATTCAACAATTCAGCACAATTTAGCAATACATTCGGACATTAGAATCTATAAGGTGAGTAAAGCTATCGATTGCAAAAAAGAAAAAAAAAACATTAAATCTGGACACACGAGACTTTAGGACTATTCAAACGTATAAATCTTTATAATTTATATGTATAAAAATTTGACAAGTC
>NW_020224986.1:0-21583 GCF_003070985.1 Temnothorax curvispinosus | reverse complement strand
CGCCGGCATGTAGCGAATCGATGGTCTCTTGCGAGATAAACTGGGATAGGTTGGAGGCATATAGGTGAGGCTTCGTAGGTATGTGGCCGGTTCGTGGTAGCTCGCGACGAAGGTGACGACGGCGACGAAGACGGCGGTGGTGGCGACGGTCGCGGCGGCGGTGGTGGCGAGGACGAGGACGATGACGGCGGGTCGCGGTGATGATGATGATGATGGTGGTGTTGGTGGTGGTGATGGTGGTCGCGATGATGGCGATGGTGGTGGTATACAGGTGCCGTACGGCATATCGGAATGCCAAATTGTTGCGCCACTGCCAACGTGGTTGGCCGAGTTCGGCGGCCGGCTAAAGCGAGGTCTAGCTCGACTCGAATTGCCCAACGCGCGTTGTACTTTTCACTTTCCCTCACCCCTACCTACGTGCGCATGGCGTGAAATTTTGCCTAGGTATAGAGACCAGGATTGACCGATCTAACGAACACCAATGGCCGATGGCCCAGAATCCGTGAGCGATCGCGAGTTCGTTCGCGCAATTCGCGTATCCGGGCCGACCGCCGCCGCGCCGCCGCCGCTGGTCCGCCGCGACCGCCGCGCCGGTTTTTCGAACGTGCCCTCTTTTCAGCGGCGGCGAAGTCGATTTTAGTCGGTAGTCGGTACCCCGATTAATATGATACTCCGCGTATTGCGCCGGTAACAAGAACGAGCTCCGCCACGATTTTTTTCGACGTTCTCGCAACGCGAGGATGGCTTGCGAAATATTTTCTACTGTTATCTGCAATGCCTAACTTTAGTTGATCTTTAATTCATTTATGTGCGTAAGGTAAATGTATATCAATGCAGGGACACTTAAGACCTATGTCTGGGCACCTTTATTATTTTAGTTTTTAAATAAATGTAACGCCAATTAAAATCGAAGATAAAATTATAATACAGAAAAAATATTTTTATCTTTGATTCTTTAATTTTAATTCGCATTATATATAACTTATTTAAGGACTAAAATGATAAAAATGCCCAGACATAGGTACGTGTCCAGGCATTGGTACGTTTACCGTGCTAGCCTTCGAGCTTACATTTTGCGAAATATTTCGTCCGATGATAAGTTCTATTAATTGGATAATATATGTTATATTTAATTAGAGAAAATAAGTTTTAGCTAGAAAATGTATATATATTATAATACGTAAACTTGAATTTTAAAAGAAATCTTCTAAACTTTAAATATCTATTTAAATAAATGCAGAGATTAAAAAAAATATTTTCTTAAACATTTTAAACGGCGTAATTGATACAGTAAAAAATTATTTATGTATTTTAATATAATGCGGAATAAAAAGAAATAATTTTGATAATCTTACTTCTTTTCCATGCACATCAGGATGTAATACTTTCTACTCAGGAGTAAACAACATTTAGAAGCTATAAATGTGAAACGTATTATCCTCGCGCAATTCGTTTCAAGCTCGTAATTAGTATTTCGTTACGAGTTTCGTGCATACTATTTTCATGGATTACGAAGGTTCGAGGCAGCAATCACTGCAGTGTTCCCTATTAATTTAAAGCGCGTGATTAATTTCGAGTCGTTATGGTCATCGCTGCGAGAAACCCGCAGCGAGATCCGTTTTGGATCTCAAACTGCTTTCAGCCTGTAAAGTGGCACGCAAGAAAAACCGGCAATAAAGTACGCTTTCCGTAGAAGTACACTTTCGTGCGACGAGCGAGGATCTATCTTTAATTATCGAAATTTTCCATCGCGCTTTTTTAATATCTATCTCGCTATCTTTAATAATACTGTTATATCTTGCTATCTTTAATAATACCGTTCCCGAAATACGGATATAAAGTCATTTGCGTCATCGTAATTAGTACTCGATTAGTACTTGATTCGCATCTGAAGAGCCTGTTGTTGGAACGAAGGCATACATTGCGTCGGAAAGTATAGATTTGTAGGAGGAGAGCAAACATCACTAACACGTCTCGACGGATAATTAGCATATATCACGTATTGCCGATGTGCACCCTTTAAATCTTTAAAGCTCACTCAGTGGGTCAGTAGTGTCTGTCTATCCATTCACTTTCAACGACGCGGGTTATTATCGGTCGCGGCGCGAAACCCGGCGCGTTGTGCAAGAAGAAGGTATCACGAATCGGTTTTGATCCGCGCGCGGAACAAAAAAAAAATCGCTCGCGCGCCACTATACCGCACGCCTGCTGCTGCGATTCGGCACATTGGGCCACGTGTTGCATTTTTCCGCTTCTATCCGCCCGGAGTTTTGTGTCCGGCATTATTGCGTACAACCGAAGTGTGTACGAGCCGGCAAACATCGGCTTAAATTATACGCTGCGTAACGAGGAAAGAATTCCTTTTCTAAAAGATAGTAATTTTTTCCAGATTTCTTCACGTCAAACGTATAATCCGTTTTAAATTGATCTATACAATTCGGAGCAGACTTTTATCTCATCAATAGTTTTTCGCGTTAAGGCCCGATTGTTCCAACCTGTTGGTAAACTAACTAATAGTTAAATCATATATCTGTCTTTGTTTATCCTTTACATTAGACAAAGATAGACATATGATTTAACTATTAGTTAGCTTACCAACAGGTTGGAACAACCGGCCCTAAATCGTATTTAAAACTGTATAAGTAATTACGTATATAAGAAAAGATTCCGGTACTTCTATAATATTATATTTTTCTAGATTTGATCTAAACGCATCTAAAAATTTCATGTATTGTTATTTGTTTATTGTTTATTTAAACTTTATATAATTCCTCTTATTTTTAATTCAAACTCTTGAAACGACGTATAAGAGATTCGTATTAGTCCAAAAAGAATACTTTTTTGGATTTTATTTAAACGTAACCGTTTAAAAATCGCGATTGTCGTTCGTTTAAACTCTGGTTCTTCTCAGTTCCTCTCTAATCAAGTCGTCTAATTCAAGTTCTTGAAATAATGTATGAATGAATCTTATTAGTTTAAAAAGAGATGCGACTCGATTGGCTACTCACCAGTTGTACAGTAGTCAGATGCTTCTTCCACCACAAATACTTCTGAAATTCTGGGCCCATGGCCGCTAACATGTAATACGCGTACATGACCACGTGCACCGCGTTGTTTATAAGATTGCCCAGGGTGCCATGGCCGCCCGCGATAAACTTCACGCAGATCCACGTCTCGAGGGGTGTTAGAGAATGGTGATATAAATGCAGGAATGTCACCTGACTGTCTTTCTTGCGCAACACGAAGAATACCTGAAATTTCGATGAGTAACGTTGTTACGAAATTTCACGAGCTCTCGTAATTTCCTGTCACTTAGCTTGGATTTAGGATTCATTGACTTATGGGTTTAGGGCCGCGTCCGCTTCACCTGTCGTGACCCACATTAAATAAATTGAAAATAAATTAATTTATAAAGGCATACACGTGCTCCGGAAAGCAGAAGCACTTTTTTTTTTATTAAGGAAGCGATCGAGACGCCAAGATTCCGAACTTTGTTATTTAAAATTTGTTATTTTTATTAGTGATAAATCGTATATAAATTTATTTAATCTAATTTAAATAAATAAATTAAAAATAACTTATCTTATTTCATAAGATTTCAAATAATTTATCTATTCGTTTCAATCTACTTATCCTTGAATTAAGCTTTAAAATAAAATAAAAAAATCATGGAGAATCTTATCGACTTAATTTAATATTCTCTCTTTAAATTGAAAAAGAGGAGCGAGCGATATTCCACTGTCGTGTTAATTGCCAGCAATGCGAGGCTCCCGAGCTGTATCTCCTGGAAAATATCTATGTTCATTAACGAAGCGCGATGATTTTCGTCATCCAGGCACGATAGAACGCGATAGCGGCAACATATACTGCTGTCAAAATTGAGCAATTGAATGATGAAAAAGTCCGTTTCGCGATGATTCCTACGTTCGGTTGAAATTTCGCACACGCGCTGTCGAAAGTGCTGCTTAAGCGCTTTCCCTCTCTGTCTCTCTACTCCTTCGCCTTGCTCGCCTAGCTTTAAACACCCGCTTTGCGGATTGTCGATTTATTCGGCCAGAATATCTAACAAACGAGTGGCGATCGATTAAATCTTATCTGCTCCTTTAATCCGCCGGTGCGATTGCGTGCACGATACGGCGATTCGGCGCCGTTCCTGCTCACTCGCGCTAATGGAAATGATTGCTTAAGGGTTATTGCGTCGTGAGAAGGGATATACGAGTGTTCCGTACATAATTATGCGATTCTCGCGGAATAGCTAGCGGGGAATAGTTTCCCACTTCCCACTTCCCCCCCCCCCCTCTCTCTCTCTCTACCTTTCGGTCTGTTTACTATGCGTATATACATTCATCGAAAATGCAGAGCATTCACCGGATCATAGTAATACGACAAACAAGAAATATGCGGTACGGTTTTTCTTGGTTGACTGCGCGCAATTTTCGAGAGAAAAATAACTTTGCGCGCCGAATTAAGAATCGAAAGCGCAAGCGGATAATAGAACATTTATCGCTCTTTTATTTTAATTAGATTTGGTCCAGATTTTTATATCTCGCGCGGCTGGAACTGGTTTCGGTTACTTTGCATAAAGATAAAATGGTGTATCGATGACATTCCGCTCCGTTTCCGAACCTCAGGTAGACATTTATAAGTAAATCTCGTTTTTACTTTGGAAAAAAGGTACCGGATAAAAAGTCTGAATATCATTATGCAGATGATTATTTGTTTTTGGTTCTTTTATGGAACTTGGGGGAAAGTTCCACGCGCCTCGATACTGGAAAAAATTTTTATTAATATGCGTTCTATAGAGATTCCACATCTCGATAGCATAATCTTATTTTATGCTTTGCTGTTCTGACAAAATTTCAGAAAGAATCGAAGGACGCTTTTATTCCGTCATTACTCCATTCATTCCATTCGTTTTCATCTACACGCGTGGATTTAATATGTAATTGTAATTTAATTTAATTTATGTCATGTATATGTTTCTCTTTGTGTGTTACTATTTTAAACTTAAAGAAATCTATTCTTGAAATTGATCGATTCGCATGCTTTGCATCCACGTGACTTATCGCCGGCTGGTATTACGTATGCGAATTTATGGAAGTTAATCGTACCGTGTCAGCGAATTCCGTAAATTTGCTGATGAAGTACCACCAGCAGAGGTTCGCCATCCTCAGAGCGGATGGATTGTGGGAGTAATCGACCGGTTGACATTTATAGCTGTAGTCCAATAGCCATCCGGACATTAAGTGCTGCAAAAGAATGGGAAACACCCGGTTAATTATATCAATTAGCTCCGACGGAGCAATTTAGTTTCTTGGGCGAACCTCGTTGAGAAAAATCGATTACCACAAATCGTTTATTTCGACATTGACAAGGAAGTTTATAAACTCTTTAAAGCCAGACGTAATGTAGGCTGACGTAATATAATAAATCAGTTTGAACAAATATTTATTTTATTTCGCCACGTCGTGAAAAATGGTAACTGTGTTTTCTCTGTCGGTGCGAAGGATGATGAAAGTAAAACATAAATTACAAAATTATAGCGGAAGAGGAATAGTACAATTTAGATAATCTTCATAGAGAGATGTACTTTATATATTTTATATATTTTTTTTTATTATATCCGATCGCTGTCTGTAATTATCATTGGCATCTCCGATACATTTTATATCATCCTTTCATTGTTTATGGGTATGTTTATGTCCTCGATTCGGTATAAGTCGATCGGAAAGTCCACCTTAAGAAGACTGTGTGTTACACATATTACCAATTTTCATACAGCAAGTGACAGCAAGTATAAATCTGTTTCAGGAGAAACTGTAGGTTTTGAGGCCACGTTCCATTTAACACAATCCAATCTTAATAAAAAAAACACGTTAAGATACTCATCTCAATGTTGGCTCTTTTCCACGATGATGATTAATTCTTTCGTTGTACGCTGTGCATACGTCGAACCGTAAGCAGCTGTCGTGATGGAAATCATTAGTTCTAACAATGCTACAGTTTGATAATAATATAAATTATTTCATTCACTTCCTTCTGCGCAAACGGAAATCGCGGTTGTATTTTTATCTCCTGTCGATAGCCGCAAGTATAATTAGATTACAAAGTCTCAAAATATTTATGTAAACAATATGTAAATAATAATCATGGTTGCGTGAAATTTATATTTCGACTTCAACTTATAATTACCGATTAATTTATGAAGTCTATGTGATATATAAATAAGGTGAGAAAACGGGGTTAAGATTGAGTGACAAAGTCAATGTCAATTGAGCTGTGAAAATTAATAGAGTGAATGCATACACACGTATGCATATAATTATGCGATCTTAATCGTGAGCGCCACCCGATACTAATGTTTATCTTTTAATCATTCACGCGAACATCTTGATTTTCTTTCTTTTGCGTTCGGATTTCCGAAATAGATTTCGAATTAACTTCCACGCAATTGGAAGCAAACATAGTTAAATAATTTTATTTAATATCGAAAAAATTGACAAAAAAAAAGAATGGTTTTAAAGATATTCTCATATTTCTAGAATAAATTTTCATTTTTCTAAATAGAATTTGATTAAATGGATTTTTAAGATAGATTTCCATTATCTTAGTGGTCGCATTTTGACAATGATAATTTATATGGCATTTTGTGTGCTTCGATATGAAGCGAAGGGCTATCGATTTTATGTTTCAAAGCGAATCGAAACTATCGGATAACGAGCAGAACACTATCTTGGAAAAGCTGTGCCATTTTGCGTACATAAAAAGCTCTCCTGACCGACTCTCTAATAGAAGCGGCAGTTATTGCGGTTAGTCACTTCTGCAAAGTGTACTTTCGCGCGGATGCAATCGTTCATTATCCATTCCATGGTGCATGAAAATTCGTTTCTTGTTTGACCTTCCGCACAGAATTTTACGTTGTCTTTTCGATCGTGCACCGTGGGAGTGGTGCAAACGAGACTGAATGCTTTATGGAAAGTCGAAAACAGGATGTCTCGCTAATAATAACGAAACGAGTGCACAGATCGATTGTTAAGTAACGATTGAGTGATCGGCCACTGGGAAATGCTGCAATCATTGTACATATTTTTCCTTCCTCTCGTTTGAGATTATTACGTTCAAGAAGTGATGCTAAATAATATCTTGATGTATTTAATATAAATGTCCGAATCTTTTTTAGAATATACATATATTATTGTACTAATTAAGTTAATATTGCAATAATAAATATGTAAAAATATAAATATGCACAGAGTATGCATAGAGAGAAAAAATGTTATATCGATGAAGTTCGTGGAGACATTAATAAAGATTGTAGTAGAATAAATAGAAATAATGGAATGCAAGAATCTGTTGTAAATAGTTCATTGGCTAAGAATTCGATAATGAGGTGGAACTGTGTCAGACTTAAAAGACTCAAAAACAATTGAACACATTAGCAATTGAAAAATAAAGGTCGCTTCTCACTATTGGCCAAGTCACGGTCCGGTCACGATTCAGTTGCTTTTTCGAGTTTGCGTTGAATTTAATGGCAACGATTTTTGATCGTGACCGGACCGTGACTTGACCGATAGTGAGAATCGGCCTTATATAATTCGCTGCGACTTTAATATTCTAATTAGCCATTAATATTCGGAGCAGATGTTACATTTTGGCAACCTTATTTAGAATAAAGCTGTTACGTATAGCTACTAAATTTGGGTATGCTTGGTATTCAGTAGGTCAAGGCTATCGATAAAAAAGTGGAGATTCTATCTTTAAAATTATGTCGTAAGTCCTTTGTTGAAAAGTTAATCAATAAAATCAAAACTATATGATTAATCCCGACGAGTGACATTTAATCTCGTACCATTATTTTAAATAGGACTTACGGCACAGTAAAAATTTACAATTGAAAAGAAAAGAAGAAACGTTTACGAAATGGAGTTAAAAGAATATTTAGTGCTAAAAATACTATAACAGACATTACAATTTTATGATTTTATAATTTCTAAATAGTTAATTGAATATTTTGGAATTATATCAATGTTTTGTTGTTGTTTACATCTAAATTAATTATATCTTTTGAAGAATGATTTAGTGTGTCAAAGCAAAAGTAATAACTGTAATAAGTCTAGTCTAATCTTCAATTCTTAAGTCTTTGTTTATAATAATTTCTATATTTTTTGTAAAATTGTAGAAATAATCTGAATATAGAGTTGATTCTTATATAATAATCGCATTTTTTTATAGAGACATTGGCATTCTGTCGATGAATAAATATGTGCATAATTAAATTTCACCGCCTATCATCCATTACATATTAATTTAGAATCTATGATTCACGATAAGTCTGAATTATTAATTAATTATAATAGACAATTAAAGGATGAATCTAACCGGTTATTATTAAGACACAAATTAATTAAATTTAATATAAAGTGATTGAAAATAATTAAACAAAATATGAATCTCCACGCAATTGATTCCACACAAATGCATATTAAAATATGAAAGTTGATAGTCGAGGCAGCGAATTTTAAACCGTTCCATCTTATTTCTTGCAATTCAGTTGCGTAGGAATTAGTTGAAAACGAGTGCAAAATTTAGTATTCCATTTATATTTATTTTTTAATCTATTTATTAAGTTATGATTATGAATTTCCCTATAATTATAGATCGATGTGTTTGTTATTTTTTGCACAAGTGTTGGAATAAGATACAAGATAATGAGATAAGAAATATTTAATTTGCTTAATTACCCATGTAGAAGTAATACTCCGGTGAAGCTTATAATTAAGACATGTAGGTATGGGAATTTATATCGCCTATTTGATATCAGCTTGATAACTAAACGCGTTGATCTCGCGTGATATAATCGGCGAAGTTCTAGGTCGAAATCTCTTCCTCGATCTTTGTCAACGATTACACGATTCATCATATCTCCTTTCACCGTCACACTTTGTTAGCCGTATCGATCTCGCGAACGAGTACCATTCGTGGTTGTTCGCTTTGATCGTTCGTAAGTCCTCCCCCCGATTAGCTATCCGATCATTTTCGATCTCGATTTATGTTCCATACCGGCGGCATACTTACATCATGACCTATATAACGAGCCGGGTAAGTTGTCTGACCGGCTTCCAAGCGCTAGTCGCGAGTCCTTAGATCCCGGCGGATCGTCGGCTCGTTCGTGAACTTTGCACGTCATGTATACGCTATAACGAGAACCTAATGATGGCTATAAGGAAACGCGAAAGTCAAGGGTGACACAGAAGGTCGTATCGAGACTCTCTCTTTCTCTCTTCTTCTCTTTCATATATACAAGCTCTCATTCTCTTCCTCTCTCTCTCTCTCTCTCCTTATTCCTTATCCATTGCTCTTGCATTCTCTTGTGAGCACACGTTTCCCTGCCCAAGGATTGCATGATTCCGTAAATTATAGGATTTCTAGCTCGTGCGCTTCTTCATCGGGGCAACCACTTTTCTGATTCTCCCAATTATCATTCCGTATTACTTATTTATCTAACGGTTATATCTCCTCCTCGTCTACGATACTTTTGCTTCACGATATGTAACGATTTCGGACAAGATTCCTTATCGAATACATTACGTCGGTATTAGTAAAATATTTTGGAAGAGCATTTTATTTTTCCAGAAAATAAACGAAACTATAATCGACAATAAATCGAAAGTTCATCTTGTTTTCTCAAAATTTTTATCGAAAATGTTTACCTCATATAGCATCCCTAGCGAGAAGACGACTTGAAACGCGTTGTATGTCACCAAGACTCCTCTGAGTTTATACGGCTTTCTGTTGACCATCATACGCGGGCCGAATATGACGACGCCGTACAGATAAAGAAGTACGATAAGGATTGTTGGTATAGGCGAGTCCATTAGCGGCCAGTCGCTGACACGTGGATCGGAAACTGTCGTGAGGATTTCCGTGTACTGATCCAGGGCCATCCTGACTAGACCCTGGGCACCTACGAAGGTCCTATTCGAGTCTGTCATCTCGAGCCTCAGCTCCGGCTCTCGCTCCGCTACTAATTCCGCTGCCGCCGACGCCATCTTTAAAAATGTAAACCAATATTATTAAAAATATAATTATAACGTGTTACATATATAATAACCGTCACACTTTGTTAGCCGTAAACCAGACGTTTCTAAAAAAAAGCAAGAAACCTTATAGATACCGATCGATGCGTTAAATTTAGAATATTTTTATTAATTTTTAGAATACCTTTGAATATATATGTATATATAATATGCAAAGTGGGTAATGTATACAATATTTATTTACTAAATTGATAAAGAAATTGATAAAGAAAAAAATTCTTTGTAGCGATGCAGGGAAATGCCTACATATTTTTTATATGTAATGATATTCTGAATATCATTAACATAGATTATGAAAATCCGTCTCCGAGAGGTTTCTTTATATCTTTTTGAAGCCTGTTAACGTGCCATTAAAATCACGTAAACGAGAATTGCGATCATTTTTTATAACTTGAAGAAGGATTAACGCGTTCAGCAAGCCACTTCTCACTTAGTAGTGAAAGAGTTAATGCCCTGGTAAAGCCTCATGGAATTTCTAGAGCCTTGCATATCAAGGCAAATTACCCGGCCCAATCCGGTTTATTGTCAGATACAGCCTGGCCCTGGCGACCTATATTCACACAGGTTTTTTTCGTTGGGCTCGGATTAATTTCTTGCTCGGATAAGGTCCCTTGATGTTTGGTATTTTCCGAACGTTTTACAGTTATCTCTATACTCGAGGAAAACAGTTGTGCGCATGAGTGTATAATCATTCTTAATATAATAAAATAAATTTATTTTATAAATGGAAATTCCTGTAACCCTATAGGGGATCAATACGATTATCTCATAAAATAAAAAAAAAAATGTATATGTGTTATTAGAAAGATTTACGAAAATTTTGTTGATTTTTCAAGCCTGTCGCGCTATAGCAAAATTATTTGGAAAATTAATATTTAATTAATAAAAAAGTTTCTTTTCAGAAATTTATCTTCTTCTGTCTTCTTCTTCTTCTTCTTCTTTCTTTATATCTATATATACTATCAGATATTTGTATGTCCAGGCGAGGATTACAGCAATTCTGTAATCGGACGAGATTCCCGGATAACTCTTTCCGTTCACGTTTACAGACGCTATTACATGTACGTGTCATCCTAATCGTCGATCAAAAGACTTCGACGAACGCAATGGGTCAGGAAGCTCGTCGGCGAACGTCATTTAAGTATCCTGGCGTTATCGCGAAGTCATCGTCATTGTGCCGCGCGCTTTCGCTGCGACTTACGCACGGATGTGAACCGGTCTCCTCCTTCCCTTTCGTCCTTCGCCTCTCCACATTTCTCTCTTTCGCCTCGTTTTCTATACGGCCTAATAAATCACCGTCTACTCACCGAGCGAACGCAATGAAATCAGGAGTTTTCAAATGCAACGTGCTGCGACGTGTGAAAGCATTACTGGCGAATCTCCGCTTATTTATCCGTGGTTACAAACGTTACATATGATATCTAGTAAATCGGGTATCATTTAACGCAGAATTTCATTATAATATAATACATCATGTTCCGTAACAAACTCAACAATTTAAAAATAAATTATTATGGGTAAATATTAAATAAATTTATTTTAAATGTAGTGTATATATGCATTAATAAAGTACTAACGCGTGTGCGTCGCTACATGCAGACGAACCGAACACGTGTGATTTTGTGTTCTGTGCTAAATCGCACGCGTCAGCGTTACCTTTATTACTAGATAACGATGATGCTTGCGATTCAGCGCAGAACCAACCGCTGATTTCTAACGATTTCTCGACAGTTTCTTCAGATTAAAGCTGTCGAACGATACGATTTTACACAGACTAATGGGTGTCAACGGATTAACTCTTTAAACTAAGCACTTCAGCACGTGCACTGTATTTTCCAATTATGTATTACTCTCCACAAATTGCTACACATGTTCTAATATCTATCTGCTTTAACGTGCAAGAATGTGATTATACGTGTGTAAGAATAGATTATATGTATCCGGAAAGAAACTTGTCGCTAATGGAATTAAAAGAAACTTAGTTTAGAATTAATTTTACAATAAATCGGAAAAATTTTTATTATTTATAAATATAATATAAATATTATGTAAATTTATAATATATTAGAAAAGCATCGTTTCTTCAGTACAAAGAGAAATTTACAACATCAACATTTTAATAGCATTATTGCCAGCAAAATAGAAGACAGTGTTGTTGCTCCGAGTCGCTATAGTCACACGCTATATAAAAAAATATGTTATTTATATATATTTATAGATATGCATGATTACCTCTTGTTTTACATATTGAATTAAATCGGTTCTTTTTTCATATATTTTATCTCAATTCACTTTCATTTATACTTTTACACACCTTCTTAATGGAAACATCTTTCTTCAATCTAGCCGTTAAGTGCTTGTTCGACTGTAACAGTAACCGGGAATGTTCATTTATTTCTTCATCTGCAATTCGTTTACATTTTGTGCCGCTCGGAAAGAAAGATGATAACGGAGAGAGATTTAACAGAAATAAACGGCGGCACTCACCGGAGATTATCTCGCGGGTTTTACCGTAAACATACACACGTAATCACTCGCGAACATTTGATTCTTTTCGATAAGCTCTCCTCGCGTAATCGCGGGGACAGTCATGACGCAGATGACAATTCGATATCGTCCATCCGACTGTGTTCTGCATGGGACACATCTCTCTCTCTTTCTCTCTCCCGGTCTCCCGTCGCGTCGTAACACACTTACTGGGCATTTAGAGCTTGTCACTATTACTTATGCCGTGACTTGTGTCGCCGTTGGACAGCATTAAATTCATGAATGACACTTTCTCGCCGTCCATCACGAAGGAAGTCAGTCAATTTCGTAATCTTACGTACCACGCCGCACGCGTTATGTCGCACAATCGTTAGATTGCGTTTTCGTGGGTTCTGACGACGACGTACGACGGTTATTAGCGATGAGTCGCGCGAACTTTCGCGCGCGACAACCGATTCGTGTAATCGGCGGCGGCGACAGTTCGTTCTCGTAAGCGGTAAGAGGTCGTAATCGCCTAAATCGTTCTCGTCTCACACAGGTTTTCTCTTCCGTGCCCAATTTAGGCCCGCACGTAAGCATCTCCCCGGGAGACATTTCTCGGCGCTTCTTTTTTCACCCACATCGTCGGGTGGCACCGGGCTCATCGCGAGACTCCGCGTGTGAACATCGATTGCGATTTGTAACACTCGACTGCTCATGATTTCCGTATTCGTGACGTAATTACGACAACCTGACACGAGACATATATTATCATTTTTACAAGAAAGTTTCGAGAGTCACGCCTGCAGAGAAAGAAAGGGAAGGCGATTTCTTTATGATTTCTGGCACGGGATGATTTCCGTAATCGTGATGCAACTACAATGTCTTCCTGCTACCTGGAACTTTTTAAAGAATCATCTCATACGTAATATTTATAAAAAATTAGCGAATCGTTAGTTAAAGTTACGAGAAAACCATGCAAACATGGGAAAAGTTGAATCTTTATGATCTTTTTTAGTTCTTGAAACGCCTTGTTGTGTCGACTGTGGGAGTGGTCTCGATCGAACTTAACGTTTTAAAATCTGCGCCATAATTTAACACGTAGACTATCGTTCTAAGATCTTTCTTCGAATATCGGCGTGAATTGCATCTATAAAGCGCAATCATATACTGAATTATACGGATGGAAATAACGCAGCGGCTTATCACAGCAGTTATATCGCGTTTCGATGCATACGAGCATCGAAGTACGGCTGTAAATCTCCTTAGATACGGGGGGATGAGCAGGCGGTTAGTAGACCAGAGAATTAAACGAGCCGCGGGTTTGGTCATCGCCGCGCCCGGCCGCCTCGGCGTGGCGCGGCGTTTTAAGGCCAGCGGAGAGTTCGTTTCGCAGTTTGCGTAATCGATTATTGCAGTTCAGCGGAGTGCGAAAACTGGAGTAACGGCAATAGTATGACTGAAGGTTGCCCAATGTCGTTGCGTGGCCCTTCGACTTAGCGGCCGGTCTTTCTTTTTTTTTTTCCATTTTTTCCCCTCAACGATCGCGCTTTTTGCGCGCGACGTGCATGCGCATTGTCCCGAAACGCATCGGCTTGCGCTCGCGCGCGCAAAACCCACCGGATTTTATGCGTGGATTTTTCATTGTGGATGCGCGATTATTAAAACATTGATATTATGTATTGACGATGTCAGTATTGTTAAGCCGGAATCAATTACGCAAAAAATATGTTGCATCGCACCGTTTATTGAGAATCTGGGTTAACGATCTGAGTTTCTATAAATATTTCTGCATTGCTTAAGTGAAAGTATCGCGCGTGGATCTTCCGTTAAGGGTCAGCTTTAGAATTAGAATTTTTTAAATATTCATGAGTGTAGGCGCGCGTTTGTGCCGAACAAGAGCTCGTCTCAATATAGGCGTCTCAATACGCGTTTACATTTTAATTTATCATAATTTATTCCTTCAATTTTCTACTTCATTAGAGAGAGAACTATCAAAAAATAAAATAAATAAAATAAATAAAAATTATAAAATAAATAACTAATGTTAGTTATTATTATACGTGGAATCGGGTAAACTAATAAATCTATTTTTAGCCAGGAAAATATTAACTATTTTATAAAGTAGAAAAATGAGACGTTGAAAAATGCTTATGAGCTCTCACCCTAGTCACCTCAATTTAACTAATATCACCGCACTAATGTTCAAAGTCCGACTGTCTCGGGGAGGCTATTTATCGTCATCAGACAAGGTTAATAGCGGCATATGTTTCACCCGAGACATCCGGTATGTGAATCTCGATCCGCGCTGACGTTAACGTCTCATCTCGGCGCCGCGCCGCGCGGCACGGATCCGTAAAGTCAAACGGTACTTGCTACATAGAGAAAGTCCCGCGAGAGTGCGAGATAAGGAGGGTGAGATCGGGTGAAGGTGGCGAGAGGAGGGACAAGGAGAAAGAGAGAAACGTCGTGTGGCCGGTGTCGTCTTCGGCGTGCGCGCGGCCGGCGCGGCGTTCTCTCTCAATGGGAGAGAATTCCGACGATGATGACGAAGGTAACATCCGCGCGGCGGATGGCTCTTCGAGTTTAGTGGGTAAGTGGGTCGTTGTGCCGTCCGGTTAATTACCGTACCGATCGCGGCCCCTCTCGCGGTGTATCACGTCCCATGCGAGATATTTGCCGTCCGTCATTCACGGCTGTTGTCACGGCCTCGGGCCTGCGAAGAAGAAGCGGCTGGCTCTTTCCTCTTATTTTCTTCGACCTTTCCTACCGCGTCTCGGTCCATATTTTCGTCCATATACTCTCTCCCAAGCGCGACTCCTTTTCCCACACGCACACGTTCCTTTTTACTTTCAGGACTCGCGCCGCGAAACGCCACCGAAAGAGACTTGCTTTAAGAACTCGCGCCGAGCCGAACACGGTGTTACTTTTACGTTTTGCCTCGAGTTTCATCATTCCAAGGCTGTTTTGTTTCAGTATTTCGTATTATTTTGTCTTAGATAGATATCAAAAGAATATTCGGAATACTTGTAATTTTATCAGCTGATCTCATTGCCACGTCATTTCATAAAAAGCTATATATTTTGAACTACTACATTGGAGATAAAATTAAAGAGCTATTATTTTTTCACGGTTTATATTTTTCTAAAAATATCTCAAATATATACTAATCATTTTCGATTTACTGTATTCCGTCATTTTTCTGTTCAAATACAGCTATAGATATATATGTTAGTGAATTGAATGGTACTTGCTACAGTCGCTCGGTGTAGAACTGTTTAGCTTTTGCAAAAGAATACAATTGCGATTCGTTTAATCGTGAGTAGTAAATTAAGAAATTGCGGTCGATGCGGCGTGTTGACCGGATTGCAATCGTGTCAAGAAAACTCATCCGCGCTTAAAAAATCATCAGTGTTAGCATTAGTACGTACGTAAGTGCGATAAAAGGACAATTCTACCTTTCGCCGAGCGCGTCCATAGACTGGTTTCCTCATCTCTCCGCTATCTTTTTGTTTACTTTTGCAAGTGCTCAGCAAACAAATGTTGTTAAAAATTGTACTTGTAAAATTATTTACAAAGTTGCTTTATCTTTCTCTACGCTTCGATTATTTATTACTTATGTTTATTAGAACTAACTATGTGTTACTTAAATCCATGCAATTAACTGATTAATTATGTAATTAATGAATTTGATTAATGAATTGAATTTTTAGCAGACACCGAGCGAGAACGGAATTTGAGATTTTCCTCATTATGCTGTTGCGTTTATAAATGATTTTTCTTTTTCTGTCGCAGTCTTTTAATTATGCTTGTTAAATTATTTCGTTTTCGACTGTATTGTTATTATTGAAAGATAATTGGACGTATTCTAGTGCTACGAGTGGAATATCTCGATGAGATCTCATGAATGGCACATGATGAACAGTCCAGTCTACAATCTACAGTTTATGGTACCTACATCGTTGCTTCCTTACGATAAGCTTTCCTTTTGGAAAATGTATGCATGGAGGACGAAAAATAATATCACGATGATTGATAGAATGTTATATGCTAGTTTGCATTTCTCGCGTTTTAAGCAATTTTTCTTTGATTCCTAAATCTTCGAATTACCATGGTGAGAGTCGAAGAAGAGCGTGCTAAGTAGGTAACGCTACATTGGCTATTAATGTGACGCGTATTACGCCTTCGGTGATTCTCGCATGGTTTTCATGTCAGTGAATTTTTATCGCGATGCCACTTTCTTATCTTTTTATTGTCGGATTCAATACTTCAGGTTTACAATTCCGTAACTTATTTTGCATGAGTACGAGAAATCATTCTTATTGGGAAACGTTCGAGAGCTGTAATATTATACTCTCATGATCTTTATGCATGGTCTGCCTCAAGAAAAAAATTGAGACTACTTTGTTTGTAATGTAATATTCATATAATTTTATTATATAAATTTTGAATAGAAAGTGGTTTTTTACGTATTTTCTACGATTCTGTCATTTTTGACAAATCAGAAGTTTCGCCGTGTTCAGAATTTGCGTTGTAACTTGCGTTGTAACTTGCGTTGAATATTCTTCTGATGACAATTTTTTAACGTGCATTTAATTTTTAGACAGAGAAATATAATTCTGACAAACTTTCATCGAATATTGATGAGGTTATTTATTTTCTGTCTACTTTCTTTAAAAAAAAAATGCACTTTACCTCTTCGCGAAGGATATTGCAACATTACGGAGTCGTTTGCTACGTTCATTAACGTCAATTAATTAACTGTGGTAAAGGAGAAAAAATTGCGCCGTTTTGATTAATACTGTACATTATTGTACATTGTGCATGATTATGATAAATTATGATTTGTTATTTTGCCTCGATTTTTACGGAGACATGTTTGCCAAGTGTATTTTCTTCTTCTTTGATACTCGTTTAACGGCACCAATTTAACATTGCTCAACGACTCTCACTGCTGTTCGCTATCCCCTTCGGCGGAATTGCTCTTCCTCCACTATCATTCTACACAGTCCGGAAATGAGTATCCTACATCACAAAACGGGTTCTTACTCGGTTTATCCGTTAAGCGTCATCGTGCAACTCTTTTCTTACTGTGGCAAAAAAACACGGGGGTATTATTCGTTAATTTCTCTGTGCTACTAGCCTGTTCTTGCGTGATCGAAATGTATCGACTTTTAAGAACCGTTTTCACCGTCCGACGAGACTAACGACGGCATTTATTTAGAAACGCCCGGATGGAAGCGCGCGGATTTACGATCGCGTTAATAGAATGACGATACAGCAAATAAAATAGAGGTAGAAGTCTATGAGAGATATGTAACATTTGACGTTTAACGTGTAACGTTTTACGTTTGCGGCGAGAAGATCAAATTGTAATCCAAGGATTAGGATTAATCGAAATAATGGTGGCACTAGGATATAAATGTAATATCGCAATATCTTCCAACGGTGTGATTGATAATTGTCATAAAAAAAAAATATTTATGAAATAGTTATTTACTACAGAAGGCAATGAAAGGGAAAGAGGAGGAAGAGAAGGCTTAAATTTAATTAGGTGAAGGATAAACGATGATTAGGTCATCATCAAAGACTATATACGAATTACATTTATCCTTCGTTTCGCGGCTATTTCGAATGATCTGATAACGCATAGCGCGAATTTCTTACTTCGGTCTAAAGGCGAAATTGTATCGTAATAGTGACATCGGATTGCCACACGGTACAAAATCGTACGCTACTGATGTTCTATTGTAAAATAGAATTGTTCCTTAACCCGAATAAAATGTTTATTAACCTGAATAAAGAAAAATGCATTTCTCGCTTGTTTTAATCTTATTCTCCACATAATACCTCACATTCTTTCCCGAGTTTCCGTGTTAAGCATTTCTCTTCGATGGAAACGTAAAGAAAGAAAAAAAAATCTGACGATCCGCGATCGCAGCACACATTTCTCTTTTCACGAAGAAAGTAGATAACGAAGCGATTCGCAATATCGTGCACCTGTCTTCCCCCCCTTCCCCCAAAATTTATGATCGAAGTTAATCGCTGCAGACGGTTTTGTCCTCGGTCGCGGAACGAAGCCAGGTGTAATCAACCACCGCGTTAAACTATTTATCGTACATCGCTGTACGTAGTTCCACTTTCTTTGTTGCCGATAGCACTTTTGGGAACTTAATTGTAAGGCGCGCCACAGTTTCCCAGTTTGTCGCTCTAACGTTTTACGCGTGTATCGACGTGCCGATCAGTGAAACGTAAAAATTGCACCCGGCTTTTTGTCCGACGTGAAAGCACGTTTTTCGGCTAATGTTGTTTCCACATTAAGATTTCCCATAGTGCGAGCTCACCAACCTTGCACCACTTATTTATAAAGAGTGTGTTTTTGCAGCTGACCGGAAAATAAATTATAGATGACTTACAATTAGAGAAAAGTGCAGCAAAAATGATAACTTATTGAAAGGCACCAAGTTTTCTGTGGAAAGCAATTGAAAAGAAGAAAGAGGAACTCTTTTTTTTTCCTAAAAAGTTACATTCTTGTTCAAATGTAAAAATAATCCATACGTGTGTGCCTTCGGGCGAAATATTTTTAATAATAATATAGTAACAATATATTTGACAAATCACATTTGATCGAAATCTCAGGGTTTGAATGTCTGATATTTCGTTTAAGTCATGCGTTGCATATCAACATCGTATAGATTAAACATTGTCAGCTGATTCGCAAAAAGGGAAAATCTTAGATAATATTTGAGGGATAACGCAAGATGCAAGTCTCGTTATCGTTACACTGACATACAACTCGAAAGTAATTATTTGCAATTCTCAAGTGTTTTAATGTCCTCGATTTGGATAAAAGCAACGGTGCGTTACCGCTCTTTCGACATTCTGCAGTTGGAGAGATCTTAGCCTTGACTAGAGTAAAATATCTTCGAAGCTTTGCACAGACATATTGTGTCACACACATGAAACCGTTCGCTAATCTATCGTGTAAACGCGAAATGTACTTCTTTCTTCACTTTCTGCGTTACGATAATTATTCATCTCGGTGGAAACTAACGATGTTAAAGAACTTTAATTAAGTACACACGATTACTCTTCATCTAATTGTAAGGTCTAACGAGGCTAGAAGAATTTCAAAAATTCTATTAAGGCTAACGAGCTCAAAGAGAGCACGCGTGTAAATAACGGAGTTCTTAAAATGTTTTGTTCATTTTTTCTCATATTAACATTATACTCTTAAAGATTTTACAACTGAAAACTGTTAATTCCGACAAAATTGTACATGTCGCAAAAAAACTAAGCTAAATTTTTTATATTAATGCTATTCACGCACAAAGTCTTGATCAATTTATTGCAAAATTATTATAAAATTGTAACGTTCATTTGTAATGCCGTGCTCACTGTACTGGCAATCTGTTATTTGCCAAATTTTTATTTAGAAGTTGCAACATACTCATCGTAATGATGTATTGTCAGGTCAGTTCTTGTATGTCGTCATAAAATATTCTTTATATTGAATACTTTAAAAATAAAAATAGCTGCACATTAGCGTGTCTGATTTTTTTGTTTAAGCATTAACAAATAAAGGACGTTATTATAATATATTAAATGAAAAACGTTTAATATTTGTTAATTGAAATTAATTATAAGAAGACGAAGAATTTATTAGGGAGAAATATAGTAAGAATAGTCCAAGTAATTAATCATAGGTCACGTTTCAACGGGTTTCTAACAAAAACAAGGGACAAACACAAAAAATAGCAGGTTCTGATTCTTGCGGAACAAATTGATATTTACTATGCGTCTTCGCCTAGTATAACGAGCAATTACATCGTATGATTTACTTGTATAGTCGCAGTTAAAGGCGATTGTTCTCAATTTTAAGCGGAGCTGTGTTATCACCATAAAACACAAGTTTCGAGTACGAAATGTGAGCCAAGAGCGTCGGAAATTTGGCAATATCCGTTAGCACGAGTAACGTAGACGTTTGCACGACATGTATATAGTTAAACATTGAAAAATGATGATCTTAGATTATTTCTATCCGTCAATAATTATCAAATCAGTATGCGTGTCAATTTGTATATTTTTAAACTTTCGCGTTTAAAAATAAACCTTAAACTCGCGTTTAAACTTTCCCGTTCCACTCTTCTTCATCTGTTTCACGGTGGATAATTGTTAACCGTTGTGTGTATATATTAATGATTCCATGCAGCTGTCTGGCGTACCATCATTATTCATTCGTGTTCAGCAGTGACGATAATTACACATCGGTTAATCAAATAACTGGCTTCAATTCGTATTAGTGTGTCATTGTGTTTCCAGTTGTTTATTTCACGCGTTAAACTTAGGTCACTTAGCATTTAACTCGCGAAAATTACATATGGAAATTATATTAATATTATTCCTGTATTTCTGTCGTGCTATCTAGCTAATTAAATTCATAATTACACGGGTGTCGAGAGTCCTGTCTGAAGAAATTTGTCAAATTTTTCGCGTATCTGCGGATGCTCACGCGTTTCTGATATCGGCTTCGAAAGGGTAGACTCCATTTCCCTCGGATACACGAAATCACGTCACGCTATGAAGAAACTGACTCGAAAACGGTCCAGCGACCTTGTGCCGAATATTACAACGTGTTTCGAACGGTTGTGTAATGGGACGCATTTCACGTGCTTGGACACGTACGTGGGGATTTATATTAAGGTAGGTAGCTGAACACATGCGATACACAGACAGTCCAGACAGAGATGATTTCTGTGAGGCGAGCAAAGTTTCTATGATCTAATGTCTAAGAGTCTTCTTTTTTTCTGTCATGTCTGCTGAAATACACGATAGATATTCATGGCAGGGTTAGACGTATTGAATTAAGGCAATTGCAATGTTTCTAGTGCAACGGTGCGGATGTGTCTTGCGGCACAACGTCTCGATTGTGAAACGCTGCAGGTGAATCGCTACTTACAAACTTTCCAAAAATTCGTATTGACGTATTTGAACGTTACACAGGTTAAGAAATTACGATT
>NW_020224985.1:0-5194 GCF_003070985.1 Temnothorax curvispinosus | reverse complement strand
CCATTGTAGTTCTCAACGCTGAGAGACGGAGTGCGCGACGCATCAATCTCTGCTGGTTCTCGGAAGCTAAGAACTCTTCGCTCCAGATAGGGGCGGCATAAAATGCGATCGATGTTGCCACAGAGTAATATAAGCGGCGTTTGTTTTCCACGGGCCCTCTGAGATTTGGTAGGATCGCGCACAGAGCACGGTTCACCCTCGAAATCTTCTCGGTAACGTAATTCACATGTGCATTGAACACCCAGTTCTTGTCGATTATAACTCCGAGATACTTCATACTAGTCGAGATTTTGATGTTCTGTCCCTCGTAGGCGAAGACTGAATTTCGGGGACAGTGACCGAAGAATACGGCCTCTGTCTTGGGCCAGGAAACAGACAGGCCAAGGTCTCTTATGTTTATCATAAGTCTATCTAGGCACTCTGACGCGAGAGCACATGCGGAGTCAAAGTCCTCTTCGGCCACAAGCAACAGAGTATCGTCGGCGTAACACACGACGTGAGAATCGCCCGGAAGCAGGGTGCGCAACACCTGATCGAAACCCAGGTTCCAGAGCGGAGGACCTAGCACCGAGCCCTGGGGAACCCCTCTGTTAACCCGCCTGGTGCGTCTGGTACCGTCCGACGAGGTGTATCTGATAGTTCTATTTCTCAGATAGTCTTTTATAATACGTCTCAGATATTGCGGAAGACGCTTGTTCCTCAAAACAGCTCTAATCCTTAAGTGTTTTATAGAATTAAACGCGTTTTTGATATCCAAAGAAACGGCGAGAACAACTTGACCGTTCGCGCGAGCCTTGGTGATTATATTTTTCACCAGAAAAAGAGCGTCCGTAGTGGAACGCATCTTACGGAAGCCGAACTGGTTCACCGAGAGATCGTGTCTAGGATTCCGCTCAAGGTGGTCGGCCAAGCGATTGGAAATGACGCGCTCGAAGACTTTTCCCGTCTCGTTTAACAGGCAGATCGGCCTAGCTTTAGGAACCTCACCGCGAGGTGGAATATCCCCCTTAGGTATCAAGACCAGGTCCGCAACCTTCCAATTAGATGGGAAAACCCCGGACTGCATGCAAATATTAAAGCTGGCAGTTAATCGATGTATCATGCACGGAGGCAACTTTTTAAGGACGGTCGCCTTGAAACCGTCGGGACCAGGCGCCGTGCTTGTAGTCTTTTTGGCTGCAATTGCCTCCTCCACTTCGTCAGAAGTGATTGGGGATCTTCCCGTCTCACAGTCCCCCAGGTTGACCCGGGAAAGCTCTCTACCAGGTGGAAACAAATCGTCCAGCAGACGGCTCAACACCTCCGGCTCAAGGGTGGAACTAAGCGCAGGAGTGGGCTTCCTAAGTTTACCCATAACCAACTTGTAAGGAAGACCCCACGGGTCATCCCTGAGTGTGTCAATGAGCTTCTGCCATGCAACGGACTTAGCGTTTTGGATCTCGTGTTTGAGATTTTGTGTGGCAGCCATGTACGCAATCCTCTTGGCCTCCAACACCACTGGGGAGTCTTTGCGTCTACCACGGGTCCAGGCCCTCCTCGCGGCGATAGCCTCGGTTCTCAAGCGCGCAATTTGGTCGTTCCACCAATGGGCCCTGTCTACTCTGGCAGCGCGTAGACGAGGGACCGCCGCCTGACAAGCATCGTAGATGCAATTGTTAATCCACTTGTCTGGGCCCATTCTGTCAAGATATTCCGGGTCACCAGGAGTAACTGCACACCTCCATTCGATGGCTTCCTGGAAGAGCCCGACATCCATCTTCCTGAAATTCCACCTTCGAGGAAGCGGTGGCGCTATACGTCGAGAAAGAGAACCCGCAATCACGAAAGAGATATACAGATGGTCTGACATGGACTCCAAGTCTTCACGGACCGACCAATCGCGCACCCTGTTAAATAGGTCAGGGGAGGTTCAGGTAAGGTCAACTATCGAAGTCCCCTGATGACTCGAAAACGTGGGCCGATTACCTCGATTCACAAGCCTCCAATCGAATTGCGACGCAAGCTCCTCAAGAGCGTCGCCTCTGACGTTGGATACATTTGAACCCCAAGAAACAGAATGGGCATTAAAGTCCCCGCAGATAATAAGTCTGTTGTTATGAGCCACGCCAGAGCAGATCGTGGATAGTTCCTCCAGGAAGTCCGAAAATTCTATGAGATTTACGTTAGGAGAGATATAACAAGACAGGAAGTAAAACTCTCCCAGTCTAATCAAGACGCAACGTCTCCCGCGGGCCTCCAACGTGGCGGGGCGCGTAGTGGCCCTGTTATTAACGTAAATAGCCGCAAGGCCGTCATGGCTGTGGAACCATAGCTGGTACGGACTATGTGTTCTGGCGGGTTCCGAGATCACGCAGACAGCGGCCCCCATCTCTCTAGAATGATGAACAAGAAGGTCCTGGGCCTCCTTGTTACCGTTCAAATTCAGCTGTAAGCACAAGGTCATCTCCGTGCCGTTGCTCGACCGTCGGACACAGGCTCCCTGCGTCTTCCTCGAATCAGCTCAACGCTCGTACAAATATTAAGTGAACCCAGCCGGTGGTCGCTGGGTCTTCCGGCCTCCATACAAATAACACAACGGGGATCCTCTCTGCAATCACCGATTTGGTGACCGCGTTCGCCACATCTGAAGCAAGCGCCCGTACGGTCTTCCGGAAAGTTGCACGTAGTGCGTACATGACCGTAACGCCAACACTTGAAGCATTGTACAGGCCTCGCTTCTAATAACTCCACTCGGGCAATGGTCCAACCAATTTTGATTTTGTTTGTTGCCGAAATTTTGATAGCTGCGGAGAGGGGACATTTAACCCAAACAGAATTTAGTCCATTGTTCATTTTTCGAATATTACCAAGCTTGACGAGGTGTTCGTCGCAGTCGCCAACAACTGAAACTTCGTTCAATATCTCTGTCGGCGAAATGGAGTCATCAAAACTCCAAATTCGCAGTTCTCCCATAGTGGTCGGACGGGTTATACGGATATTGTTGACATCAAGGACTTCCCTGAGTTTGCCCACGAGTGAGTCAGCCTTGGTAGTGCCGTCCGCGCCCGGGATCTCGATGATAATCCCTCCATTGATACCGCGTCTAATCTTGGAGGTCTCAATTCCGAGGGTATCCAAATTTATATTTTCGCGGGCCTTCTTCAGGATGTCCGCATAGCTAACGTCGTCCTTAAGACTCGTGATGGACACCGCGGCAGTTTTGGGCGGTCTCCGTGAGCGAGTGGTCGAACGAGGAAGAGCGTCTCCGGAAACCCCCCGTCGGGACCCTTCTTTCCGAGTCGTCGCTTCAATAGGCAGTGCAGGGGTCCGCGGAACCATAAACTCTCCATCCAAGACACCAGAAGTCTCTGTATCGTTCCTGAAGGAAGTCTTCTTTACTCTCTTTTTTTTAGAAGGTTCCTCCGATTTCGAACCGAACCTGGCACGAAGTACTTCCATGTTGGCCACCAATTGTTGGATCTGCTGATTCATGGATTCCAACATATGATACGAATCGGTATCCTCTTCCGGATGGACAACATTAGCCTCCCTGTCCGTTCTTCTGTTCCCACCGGAAGGAGATCTCTTCTTATATGAGCTAGGAATTGCGTCCGTTTCCGATCCCGACGCACTAGTGGGATATTTACTCAACTTGACTGTTCTGTCACGTAGAATCTCCGAGGAGATAACTCTGGGTTTTCTCTGTGGTAGAGGGGGAAAGTCTTCGACGCGAGTCAATGGTTCCCCGGTGCTTATCTTGCGAGCATCAGCAGAGTTTATTTCAGAGACCTTTGAAGGAGATCCTCTCATATTTGCGGTGTCTCTCATATTTTTAATCTTTTTACGGAGCATTTCCATGTCCTTGCGAAGGTCCTCATTCTCTTTGCGGAGAATGGAGTACTCCTTCTTCTGGAGCTCCTGCTCGCGAGTAACTTTACGCAGTTGTGTGGTCAGGTTTCTATTCTGCAACTCGAGATCTGCCACGTCTCCGGTGGCACCCAAGCGTTCGCGATAGATGTCCAAAATTTCGCCTATATTTGAGATCCCATCTCTCAGGTATCCAGAAAAGTTTCCCTTAATATTTTTACTGCTATTTCTGATGGTCTCCATTTTCTGAAGACACTCGGTAGCGCATTTGTTCAATTTGTCCGAATCATAAGAACGTAGATTATTTGCAGCCACAGGCTGTATGGAGAGCCTGTGTTTGGCTGTTGGCACCGGAGTGTAGATCTCGTTCTCCGAGGTTGTGTATCTCCTTTTAAGGGGTTTGACCGTATTTTCCGGAGAGTCCGAGGGAAATCTCGCCTTCCTCTTATCCCTATTTGGAGTAGGTAGAGGGATATCCTCATCATCATCATCGTCGTCGATCATGACAACGTCTCCCACCAGCTGTTGGTCACGATGCACTGATCCCTCCGAATCAGACACACCAGGAAGAGCGAAATTAGGATCAGTTCCTACGTCATCCGAAGCCAAAGAATCCTCGGTTGTAATAGCATCCGTGATAATCCGTCTGGCAAGATTAACGCCTTTATCACAATCTTCATCCTCCATCTCTGCCACCTTGGTGGCTTCCTCCGTCGTATTTGAGTCAGCAACTGCGCCCGACCAATCAGGACGCAGTGCTATTTGTGTGTTTGGCCCATCGCTTGATTCAGGGACAAGCCCATCGACACGGGGTTCGCTGACCACAACCCCCCCGCGCCGGTCTCTGGGTCTCCGAACCCCCTGAGACGGTAAGTTTATTCTCCTTCTTTGTACTTTTCATGCTGTTTATGTTTCATTATTTCAGGGGTGTGCTCTCCTTAGGACTAAAATTTGGGTGCACCTCGTCCATGGCGCATCCTAGGACCGCTCATTAAAGATTGCGCAGTGTCCGGCTGCGAATCTTGCTGTCGGATGTGAGACTGCCAGTTTCATTATCCCACGCAGAGAAGAGCAGCACGAGGGATTGATTTAAGAATAATCGTCGAAGATTATTCAATATAAGACCCAGAGAGTCAAACGTCCATAGAAGTAACTAATAATTTAGTCTTTACCCATATATACATCTATATATTCCTATATATACAACAGTATGTAAAATTTAAGAATAATCATAGAAGATTATTCGATATAGACTCCAGAGAGTCAACGTCCATGATAGTGACTGATAATTCAGTCTTCATACATATATACATCTATATATTCCTATTTATACAGCTCAGTATGTACA
>NW_020224984.1:0-10594 GCF_003070985.1 Temnothorax curvispinosus | reverse complement strand
GCAATAACTACCGCATATGATGGTAAGGGAATATTTTGAAGAAATTTATATTCTGTTACGTTTCCTTCATTGCGTGTTGCTTGTAACAGTGCTGACATTACAACTTTGTAACCTTTTGGTACAGTAATCTAAAAAAAGAAAATTTGGTGTCAAAACATAACGGTGTCCGCGCCGTCAGAAAAGCAATAGCGCTGAGAAATCGGTAACGTATTTGACTAGGGTAATTTTAACTGCTGCAAAAGCGATTAAATCTAATTAAACTCGCATTTCATAGCCTTCCACTTAATTGGAAATGTAGGTAGATGTAGACATGAAAGAAAATTTGTTTGTTGATGATGTATTATTAGTCGATATTTAAGAGTCGAAGTAAACTTGCTGTTTACAATGAGGTATTAAATCTGCAAATGATAACGTCGGAGTTGCATTCGACCTCGAAAAGATCACCGCGATGACGGAGGTTGTTGATCACTGTGAGAACCTCTGCAAGAACCGAGGATACGGCGCGTCGTGGCGGACGGCTGGATGGATGGACGGGACTTCGCTCGCTTCGCTCACTCGCTCAGCTCGAAGGGTATTATTAGGACCGGACTCGAACGTAATGACTTAATACTACGAGGCTCTGTTAGTTGCCCTATGCTGGGCAACGTCTACCTATGTGCCCGTATCGACTTCGAGTCCCTTCGTGATAACTCTGTCGAGAAGTCGGATCGAAGATGATATGCCGTTATTCCGAAAGGAAAGCGATTAAGAAGACGGAGGAATAAATGGAAAAAGAAAGGAATAAGAGATGAATATAGGAGAAGAAAATAGAAGAAAAGAAAAAAGTGAAAGAAAGAACAAAAGGAGAAAATTAAAACTCTTTGGATTAATGAACATAGCGAGCACGTACAGTCAAACGTATATTATTCCGAAATAGCTTAAAACATCACATTTATCTTATACTTAATATGGGTAATATCTGTTACTTGAAAATGAACTTTTGCGCGCTCGAGATTTTTCATGAAAAGAATCATTACCTATTTCCCGGGTAGGCAATCCCATATATCTCGCCCGCACGGGCGGTGAAATACTTAAAGTTCGGCATTAAAGCGAGACGTTAATTTTACCCGTGGAAAACTGGGTTAAACGTTCGCACTTTTTTCCGGAACCCGAGAGCGGCTCGTTGCGAGTTGGAGATTGCAAGCCGAGTACTTTAGCACGAACACGGTTTAGAAGATCCTTTTTTCTCTCCTGCCAAGTCGTCCTTCCCAGTACTCCTCGCACCGCTCGCGTGTCCTCAGGGCATCTCTCGTCATCCTGTAAATCTACTGCAAAAGAAAGAAAGAGAGAAAAAGAGAAAGAGAGAGAAAGTAAGCAGCCCTGCATCCTCGACGGCCGATGGTACCGCGAAGCACCTTTTGGTTCAGTATTTTTTCCGCCATCCATTCTACGTCCAGTGTACGTGTTTTTCATCTACATTATTTTTGTTTTCGTTCTCGTACACTCTCGTTTCTTTCTCGCGGCTCCTCGAGAAATGAAAATGTTGGGAATCGGGAGATAGACGGGTTCTATTCCTTCGGGGTCTTACATATATGAAGGATCAATTCCTCTTTTCTGCGAAAGCCGCGCATTCCCCTCGACAATCGCGCGTACACACGCGTATACAGGATGATCCTATAAAAATATTTTAGAGTCGCTAGTAAAAATTCGCTTTTAAAGTTTCTTCAGATTAACGAATATTTCTTTAATTACGTAAGTAATTTAATTTAAGTAGAAAATTGTTATTAAGAAAGAATTGTCTTTATATTCATTAATGGTATCAATTTGCACAATTTTCGAATCACCCTGTATAAACTTCTTTCTTTTTTTCCTTTCTTTGCCTATGTGCTGCATTTTGTTGCATTTGTTTTCTTGCCCTCTTACATCGTTTTCTTTTTCTTCCTTCTACATCATGCATCGTTTCTCGAGTTCGATATTGCACTTGTTGGATAACGACGGGAAGTTATAAGTCCTGGAATTAGTGAGCATTCTTGGTATGCTTGGCTCTATCTCTTATTTGTATCGTGATACATCGAAACTTTGAATTACAGAACGAATGTGGTACATGCGGATAATTTAAAAACTATAAAAAAATTGTGTTAACAGTTGAAATTCAGCAGTTAAAGCAGTAAAGGATTTTTAATGAGATAAAATGATTTTTCTTTGTTAAATGTTTTTAATTAAGAGTTTAATATGTGTTGGGAATTTAAATTTACGATTGCCTGAAAATTTTTTATTGAAGAGTTGATTCTTTATTAGTTAATATCCTATTATTAATTAAATACTTGGTAAATCACAAAATCACAAAAAAGGGTTTTTTAATTTTTGCTACTTTTAAGTATAATAATAATAAATTATTATTTTATAAAACAGTTACAAGATAATTGTTCAAAAAATTCTTTATTGATTTTGTACTAATATTTGATGATTGACTTTAGATAACTGCATTTGCAGAAATCATATTAAATTGATTTCCTCCATTGCTCGAGAATTTCTTTGATCACGAGGAAATCCACTCGTAATCTTCCCTCGACTCTTTTTCTTCCGCAACGCTATCGGTTTTTTCCTCTCTCGTTCACGATCGCGCAATTTCAGTTCTCGTACGCGAATAATTGCACCTTTTCCTTTTGCTTCGCGCAAACGTTCGATTAACGACCGATTAGGCTCGTGTATTTTACGAAGGATCTGCACCGGGTGCAGGAGGGCGAGAAGCGCGGAAAGGATGCTCCTCGCTTGATCTTAATTGCACGTGCATTAATTGATCCATGACAAGCCTGCACGCGGGCCGCAGGTGCGCACATAAATTTCTTCCGGATAGTCTCGCAGCTTCCTGCACATTTCCGCCTGTTACACCGGAAAGGGAATCGCATTTGTCGAATGTTGCGCGATTACATTGCGCGGAAATATAAATGGATATTATCATGAATTACGTATTGAATATTTTATATTCAGACAATTGGACGAATATTTACATAAATCGATTTATTGTCTATTGTCAGTATTATAAATTGATAAAATATTTCGATCTAATTGAGAAATTAAAATTAAATTTATTCTGTATTTATTGACTGCTAAACGAGATTTGTACGATTTTCTTGTTGTTAAATATTTTTTTTTAGTTACAATATATTATTCACATTTGCTTTTATTCATAAATTGATTAAAACTTATATTTTTACTTTCCGTATAATTTTTTACACAATAGTCAATTTGCTCGTACATGCGTAGCAACTGCATAGAAGCAACTGCATAGAAGCAATTGTTTCATGTAATTAATTGCAAGCCAGACTGAGAAATAGACGAATACAAGTATAATTTGGCCAATTAAGACCTGACCGTTGATGGTCCGTAAATATGTTGAACTCGGCCGTCCCTTCCACCTTCTTCTATAGCTTTCTTTTCTTAGTACACGCTGGGAATAATTCATCGACACGAACGTGCGAGGCGTTGGGTAATTACTTTAATTGCATCCTGCTTGTTATAACACCGCGATGAAGTTGTTACTAGTTTTACCCAACACCCGCGAAAGCACTCGTGGCTTGTGATTTCTTGCCGTTACTCTTTTCGTGTCTCATAATCGCTCAATATGGAATACGGAAACATTTCCGCAACGTAAAGATATTTTAGTTTAAGTTATCTAATCTTCTAGTACTGCTTGGTTTCGTAGATAATAGACAGAATCGGAATTTTATATGCAGCATTAGGGATTTGAACAATTTCGCTAAATTTACGCAGGACAAAGCCGCTTAGTGCGAGAAAGTTAGGAGAACATTCTAACGCTGAATCGGTTCCCCAGTGTAAATCAACATTTTTAACTCGATATAACTTCGGAGTTTGCTTAATCGAATGAGAGGATGTAATTTTAGCAGAAGTGGTGCAACGAGGGAATTAGCAATAAACGAGGTTAATGCTTGTATTAATTTAGGGGTAACATCTGGCTGAAGTTTGCAATTTACTTTAAGCAGTCGATTCGAAATAGCCGCGTTACCGCGCTCGAAACACATATGAAATGTCAAGCTATTAGCAAAAAGTAAAAATATTTATCTTCTTTAACTTGAAACTTTTATACACACAGTTCTGAAAATAATCTTTAGACTTTCAAGTGTCTAAAATATTTCACATTTTGAAATGATTGGATTTTAATAACACCTCCGAAATGTCTATCTTGGTTTTTGATGCTTGTAAATTTATTTAACTTTTAAATATAAATTATATTTTCTAAAGTTAGATTTTGTATAAAGTTGATGAACATTAAAATATTTGACAATATAATATTTTTCTTCTTGCACTTAAAATCATACATGTGATATTCACATACGTATAAGTCAGGGTACAAGAAATTAATTTCCGTACAAGCTAATCTCTCAAGAGGAAGAAGTACCTTCCGGAGCGCTATGGTTTTGCAACCAAAACATTAGGTCAGAGGTCTTTAACCATTCCGAGACTTCACCGTGAGTCGAGGATACCGGTCACGAGGCTTGATAATTCCTCGGCGTTGCTTTAAGATGACTGGTTTTTGCGTAATTAGCATAATTATCGAGCTGGTTCGCGAGCGGATCGATGGCGGGCGGAACGAGCGGCGCCCGTAAAATCGGGATCCGCTAATGCGAGCGGATCACAGCTGCGGCGGCCGTGATAAGATCTGCAGTTGCAGTGTAGTTGGAGGACTCGGTCGAAGTCGTCAAAAGTCCAAACGAGCCTCTCGTTTATCCATCAGACTATCTTGCCTCTGGCCCGGCACTCCGGACTGGCACGCTAATCGCGCGAGTCTCTACGACCTGCCATTTTGCTGGGGATTACAGCCATTCCTCGTGGCCGAGAGGAAGATGCGCCTGGATAGGCATCATTCCTTTGGCCAAGCTTTTATTTTAACACTTGTGGCGAAGATGTTTGCCGATTAAAATCTTACGACTTACATCGCATACCGGAACAAGAATGTTATATATTTTGTGTACCATATATACGTTATATAATAATCGAAAAAGTTTCGTACATTATTCTGTTTCTTTTTTATGCATAATATATGCTTAAAATTATTATCACTAATATTATCTTTTTCTTAAAGGAATTTCGGATTTATTGTCAAAAAATTATAATGCCTCGTTTTATACTTGATAATAATAAATCACGTCAGCCGATTAAATTCTTGTTTAATCGGATAATAAGATTATGCTGACGAGCAATTTGCGTTTAAGCTTAATATTAAACGACTGTCAAAAAGTATCGATTTAATAAAGCTATTATGAGATGAAAATTAATTATTCAATTACAATTTTATAATATGAATAATTTTTCTTATTATGGATAGGAATATAATATAATCTATTATTTTCTGATAGGTATAAAATTTAGTTTCCTTGAAACATTCATACATAAATTATGATCAACATAATTCTTTCACGCTCTTAAAATATTTAAAAAATAAAAAAGTTTATAATAGTATATATTTTCTAAAAAATGTCGAAGATAAAATACATATACATTTAAAATATATCCCACAATTGTATAATATTTTAATAATTTATTTTAGAGATTAATTAGACTCGCAAATCCTAGTGCCAGCTATTTTAGCAAATAGCAAATCTCGTACGATTTATTTACTTAAAGTAAGCGATACAGAATAGGATTATAAATTACTATTTTATTCCGATTATATCATGATAGATTATTGTATTTATCAGCTGTTTAAAACGGTTATTAAATATTAAAAATATATGAAATATATAAATGATGAAAGATATAAAATAACAAACAGAATCACAAACTTCAGTTGACTATAACTGGCATATTTATTCATAAAAAATCACAACGTTTCGGTCCAGATTCGGACGCCCTTCAGATGAACTCTTACACAAGCATTCGATAGGAAATTCGTGACAATGTTCCCGCAAGTCAGAAACCGAAGACTACGCAGGAAAAGATTTTCGTTTTTGTATCACGATGGCTTAAGTATTATAAATAACAAAGGAACTATAAAAGTAAAGAACAAAAGCGACTTAAATGCTTAGTGCGTTGTCAGCAAAATATAACGATGTAAGTGTTAGTAAAGTAAAAAGAAATAAATTAATAAGACGTCAAATTAGTACACTGAGAAAAAAAATATTTTGATAAAAAATATTTTGATCCAAAAAAATATTACTTTATTCAAGAAAATTATTTATTTGGTGGGTACCAATGACATATTTACTTAAATTAAATGCATACATTTTCTTAATTTAAGTACTTATTTAAACAAATTAAATGAATATTTATATACGACAAAACTAACATTAACTTTAATGAAAGAAATATTTTATTCATCCTGGAAACGATATACAAATTGAGAACTGCCAGCAATATACACGCGATATCTGCGTCAAAGAATACTTAATGTCTCGGTAATTGAAGAGATATAAATAGATAAATAGATAAACTTTTGTTTCATCACCGCACATTGAATCATAGCGCTTGGGGGTGATTTTTAACGACGCCGAGGCAACAAATCGGAATATTGTATTGCAACACCGCACGATATCGTCTCTCAATTTAACTTTTAACTGTTAGAACCATTGCGCGAGGTTGTTCCAAATTAAGATAGCGACGAACCTTTGACCTACGAACTGCCCAAGCTCTTTTAAAGTTTTATAATTAATAAAATAAAATAAATATTTCTTTAAGGGGATCCTGCAGTGACTGGCGAACTTCCTCGATGTCGATAATGTCAACCTTTCTAATTTTGTTTTCCCTATATCTGTCTTTGTCTAACGAAATGACATTTGTCCTTTTTTCGATTGCTCGCCATCTCTCGCAAGATCCGGCAACTACTGTTGCTGCTCTTCTTGTCATTTGCATCTGTATTTGCATTACTAAAATAATTTTTCGATGGATCTTTTTTTGTACGCATTGAATCTTACTTCTACTTGCACGATATTATTCCTACATGTTTTCCCAAGGGCAGATGATAAAAATTATGTATGTATAAACTGCAGAATTTTTGAATTAAGCAAATATTGTCGTCAGGTGACAGCTGCGTATGTGCCCAAATAAGTAACATTTTTAATTTTTTGGCGTTTTTGATATAAAATCGCGTTTTCTGCCCTAGATTTTTGTGCGTACTTTAATTCTAGACCAAAAACTTGCAATTCTGTAAAACCAATTAAAAGATCCATCGAAAAACGATAATGTCGGTAAATCATACGGCTGCAGGATCCCCTTAAGATCCAGGATGATATTCAAAGTTGAAGTAAATATTTTATTGAATTAAGAAAATCATGAACAGGAGATTGTACACGCTCCAGTAAGAACGTAAAATCGTACTGGTTATTAAAAAAACTCAACTAGTGTAATTCGTTTGAAAAGTAACCTTTTGATATATTGCTTGACTACAATTGTTAGAACTTTTGAGAGTATAACGCGGTATTAATATAAATCACATATAAATTAAATATATAATTTAAACATCAGGAAACTCAATCATTAATAGTCCGTTCATTTTACGAAATATACATTTTTTGATGGAGATATTTCTTTTATAAATTTCAATATAATAAATACGCAAGACCAATCGGTTTCACTTAAATAAATTAGAAGTACTGAGAATCATTGAATGTTTTTAATGCATAAAAGGAAAACCTTGAAGAATAAGTTATATTTGTGAAAGGACCATTAATGCAAAACATTTCAAAATAGAACATAATACAATTATAAATTCAAAATCCAATTAATATATACATAAGAAATGGAATAATGCATGAATTAATTTGATAGTTTACTAATGAAGAAAATAGATTTCTGAGAAATTAGTGTTAAAAAAAAAGTGGTTCTTAACCAATAAATATAACCTTTTTCCTTTTTGGTAATTCAATGCATTAATCCATAATAAACATGACACATATTTATATCGACATCATCAATCGTGCATAACATACACGGAGAAAAAATTACGGTTGCTACAACAGAATAATGCTGTTAATTTTCGCCCATTCATACAAAAGGGTTATGGAAACCATAGTACTCTGGAAGTGACCTATGGTTTCCATATGGTTTCCATATGGTTGCCCTAACCTTAGTGAAGGTAGCTACTATATGAATGTTGCAACCATAATATATGGATGTTACAACCATAATGAACAAATATTCACCCGACAAAAAAAAATTATTTATTTCAAAATTTTATTACTTTTTTTTAACTAAATTTGTTTCTTAAGATGCAGTCTATGATTATAAATATTTTCTCGTATTTAAAAACACATATAAAAACACACTTACCTTGGTGGGATTCGAACTCGGGACCTCTGGATCGTGAGCCAACTGCCTTACGTGGTAGACCACTTCTTAATTTAATGTTAGTGTTATATTTAGTCTACATATGTCAACCAGCGCAAATATATAATTTTTCAAAAATCATCTTAAGAAACAAATTCAGTTTAAAAAGAGTAATAAAATTTTGAATTGGATATATGATATAATATTTCTTATAATGTCGGGTGAATGTCAGAAACCAGTGTCGGCTCATTACGAAATTTTGTGTTCGTAAATATATTTATGAAAAAAGTATATTTATAAAGGCCTATCTACATAAGACGCAGAACGCGAGTCGCAAGACACACACACAGTCTACATGTCAATCTAACCTCTTTGTGTATAGAGGTTAGATTGACATGTAGACTGCGACTCGCGTTCTGCGTCTTATGTAGATAGGCCTTAAAGTTAAAACATCTTTATCAAATCCACTTTATTCTATGCAGAAATTCTTTTGCGCGCGCAATGGAACTAAACTCTCAATCATGCAGTGATTCAGTGCTGTACCGTGCAGCTATATCTTATGGATCTCTCAACCATAATAGTTGTGCTGCAGACCACATAAGAGGGATAGCAATAATCCTTAGGTTGAGGCAACCATATACGAGGGTATTACGTATCGTTACCGAATGTTACGTATCGTAAGAACTACGGTTATGACAACTGTATAAATGGGCATATCTTAACAGCTACATTGAATGTAATATCAATTTAACTTGAATTTACATACATTTCTTTTTTAATCATAGAGAACATTGTTGTAACAACCGTAACAATTTTCTCCGTGTAGTTTCACTATCGGATAATGTTTCTGAAATAATTATTTGTTTCGAAATGAACTTAGAGATATTCAAATTACGATAAAGAAAGAATACACTATTGAATCGCAATAGAGTACATTAAACAACGTGAACATGTACTATTTTACGAAATATTAACTTTACAGTGTCGATGAGTTAATTCTCAATTAACATTTTAACGAATCTTTACAATCTTTATACAACATAAGTAATTTTACAATGAAAGGAAGCGATTATACTAAATACGCGTGGTTGCAACCAAATTCTTTTTATACTTGATTACTCAAGTGAGATGAGAAGGATTTTCCTTGTTTTAAACAGTGGCCACCGATTGATATATAATATTGGATTGAATGCCTTGCCGAAACGCAAGAATACATCCCAAATTCAATAAGAAAGAAAGCTCTCGAATATTCTGGAACCAAAGATAGTCATTAGCTAACGTTTGTAGCTACTTTATCAGTGGTCCCCTTACGAATAACGAGAGTTACCTGTGCGAGCTTTCACTTTACGTGAAAGTGACTCCAAAGAGGAGGAATACCGCCCTTCGGGTGAAAACTCGGAAATATATTTCCACCGAATGTATTTTCCAATCGTCCTTCCTTCTTTAGTAATGGCGGATGCCTTTTCCTTATATACGGCAATGACCGATATTTTTCCAGTGTCGGTAGTCGCCTTTTTTTACGTCGTGCTGATTATAATGTATTCGTCGTTGTAATTACGATTGAGTATGACTTGAAACGATTGATTTAACGACTCCATATCTTTTTTACAAAGAATATTAGAAACGGGTAAAATACACGACACGACTCGATACGCGTGACTTTTGTGGACGAAAGATGTGAATATATAATGACGATCGTGGACGGAGGATATTGATACAGTGACGATCGTTGCTACGCAAGCTCGCTACTTCCGTAACGAACGCGGAAGTCGGGTATCGCAGCGCTCTACGGACGCGGAAACCAAGTATTGCAGCGCCTTTGCGTGCAAAACATACGCACTACAAATGTCACTAGGCCCATGTATTGGTCTCTATAGAGTGTTTACGGAATCAGTTGCTTACTGGCGAATACCATAGATGGCAATACGCCATCTTTCATTCGTCGATAAATCGCTGTGTTTTCAACAAAGATTAAAAAATATTTCTTATTAGAAAAAAATGCATAATTTTGAAAAACAAAATAATTAATAAAATAAAATAAATATTTCTTTAAGGTTAGATTAGAGATTATTCTTATTTTTTCTAAGTTTTTTTAAGTTGTACGCCGATGGACAAGGTAGAGTACGTTTAGTTAATGGAATATGAAGGTGTGAAGGAAAAGAGTGGAAGGGGGAGGTCAATGACACAAACGACATATTTATATCGGAGCTTTTTATTTTATACAAACGGAGTTTCTTACAACATGTGTGTGTGTTTGTGGGTGACCTCTACGTTTCGAACGCTCCGGTTGCTGTTTAGCGCAGTCTGAAATAAAATAGTAGACGATGAAGTA
>NW_020224983.1:0-20140 GCF_003070985.1 Temnothorax curvispinosus | reverse complement strand
AATATCATCTACAGAAACGGAATGTAACATGATTTATACAAGAATAAGTAATACGTTCGCAAAATAGCCATGTATCCATGGTGTAAACTTCTCTTTACACCATGGATGCACCGGTGAAATATTCCCTTTTGCATCTAGCATGTATGGGATAATGACCGTCCTTTTGATTCGGTAGCATCAATATTTTTAACATTGTAAATAAAAATACCTCTATCAGAATCAGAATCATAGAAATCTGCTGAAACCAAATGTTGATCCTGCAGATCTTTAAAAAGATTATCGTCTTCTTCATTGACATTACTATTTTCGGGATTTTCTAAAGCTATTTGCTTCATAGGATTGTTTAGATCACTAAAATCAACCAACGTCACGTCACAATCTGGTTGAGTGTTACAAGATTCAGACAAAATATCAGCTGAATGTTTTCCGAGTATATACCAACGTAGCCTGTAGCGTAGATTTAAGGCAGATGGCTGGTCATTTGTAGCTCCCATTCCTCGAAGAAATGAAAATAAGTTTTCTAGACAATCTTGGTTTAATTTGTTTGTCAAAATAAACTTTACTTTAAAATCATTAGAATAAGTTTTTTGTAAATATGGTAACAATTGTTCAAGCGATGTGTTACTCAGTATTATTCCTTTCTGAAATGGCAGTAAAGTATTATGCCTTTGTACTTTCATTTTACGCATTAAATTCGTAACATTACGTAAAAGTTCATTTTGTTCCTCTAAATTGCATCCGTAAGGTGTTTCACTAGGTTTTCCTTTACTACAGAATTTGCTGTTAAGAAGGTCAAACCAATCGTTTATCTGTTCTGCTGTTTCTTTACAATTTTCATTAGCCAAAAAACCTTCTTTGTGATACCATGTAATTGCACGCGCCGTACTTTTAGACAAAACTTTTGCAGCAGACCGAACTTTTTGACGATTAGCGCCTGAGACATCCAAAATATGTTGCGATATTTTGTGTAAAATTTTCAAGTCTTTATTTTCTTGCAGCTGTACTATTTCTTCTATACATTCTTTAGTAATACGTTTTTCGTTTATAATAAAACCATTATCTAAAAAATGATTCCTCACAAGCTTCAGTAGATGAGGGACATCGGCAAATACAAAAACTTTAAGATTTTGATCTTTTGGATGCAAAAAGAAACAGTTTTGCTGAATCATTTATGCCGATATTTAGTTGTGTCCAAACTTTGGTATTTGAAGATCCCAAATCAGTGGTAACTGCTACTACAGTGAAACCAACATCGTACAAATTCGAAATAACATCTTTTACAATGTCCAGCGTTAAAGGTTGATCTGCTTTGTAATAAATTACTTGCTTCCATTTGTCGAATAAACCTCTAGCCATCCCCACTTGGCAGGTCTTGTGTGGCCCAACGACTCGCTCGTTTTTTTTTCAATCTCTACTTTTTGCGATGTATAAATCTCATCGAAACTAAGAACGACTATTTTTTGAGAAGCAGACATAGATTTTCCTTTCTCTTTTATAACACTTATCACATCTTTCAAAATACCTTCATCTAGATTTAAGCGAGTTGCCCATTTTCGCAAAGTAGATAGTCCAGGAAGTGGGTATTTATTTTTCCTTAAATATCTATACGCTTTTGGACTGACACTCCGTAACGATATTGCAGAGGAAATGTCTTCTATATTCCATTTAACTCGCTTTTTATTTGGGTACATAATTCTTTCAATTTGCTTTGGTGTAAAAACATTTTTAAGAACTTCGTTAACTTTCTTTTTAATAGTAATATTTGTTCGCTTTTCAAGACGCTTTAATTTTATTTTAAGTGCATTAATTTCCTTATTCTTTTTTGCCAATTCTTCATTTTTCAGTTTTTTTTGACACCTGAAATAAGATTAAAATAGCTTTAATGAAATTTATTTTATTTTATGTATTTTTTCCGAATAGTGGCACATTTAATAATCTTAAATATGTAGATGCTTATATTCATACCTGATAGTTTCATGATGATCTTGTACAATTGATTGACTTTCACTACATCCAGCCATGTTAAATGAATGTTCTACATTACTTAAAGTAATTTTATTACTATCAGAAACACTGACAAACAAGTTTTCGCAATCCTTTGTTACTTCATTTTTATCTGAAACACTATTATAACAAATAAAAAAATACTGTCACTTTAAAGTAGGAGGAAAAAATTATAAATATTCTATGTATGTAGTTATGTATGTACATACAAAAAGAAGAAGAAGAGTGGCCTCTCTAGCGAGGAAGAACATAAACATAAAAACTGAACCTAGATAGGCAAACTCACTAGAACAAACAGTCAGACATAGAACTCTGGCGCACTGAGATTTAAAGAACACAAAGACATTATTAATATATTGCCTATTTATCACTCCGCCTCAATATAACACGAAAATGTCGTACCTACATAAACATTTTAAACAAAACAAAAAAAAATGTCTATTTTTCTTATTTACATTTCCGTAATACCAAGAGATTCACGCAATTTTATAAAGAGCTCACCAGTTAAACCTTTCGTAAAAATATCCGCAACTTGTTCTTTGGACGGAACATACTTTACATCAATCACTTTATTAGCAAACAGTTCTCTAATAAAATTATACTTTACGTCTATATGTTTGAGTCTACGATGTTCCCATTTGTCAAGCAAATGAATGCAAGATTGATTGTCTTCAAAAAATACGGTGGGACCATCAAACTTTACACCAAAGTCACGTAATAAATTTTGCAGCCAAACCAGCTCTGTTGCAGCACTTGCCAGTGCCACGTACTCCGCCTCTGTTGAAGACAGGGCTACAGTGGTTTGTTTACGCGTTGCCCATAACACTGTAGCGTTGTATACCCGAAACAGGAACCCTGACGTCGATTTTCGATCTGCATCTCCTGCCCAGTCCGCGTCAGCATATCCCATCAGTACTGCGTCGTTTCCGCTTCCAGACCGTTAATAGAAGAGACCATAGTTGAGCGTGCCTCTTATGTAACGTAAAATTCGTTTCAAACCATTCCAGTGCAGGTCAGTGGCATTACTCTGAAAGCGACTGAAGTAATTCACTGATGCACTCAAGTCCGGCCTTGTTGTCAACATCAGGTACATGAGACATTCGATGAGCTGCCGATATGGTTTCTTCTCAATGATGCACTCCAAATTTTCCTTGTTCAGGTTGTCCTGCTCCTTCCACGGGTTGACTTCCATCGGCGTCTTCGCTGCTTTCCATTCGTCCATTTTAAAACGAGATAACAGATTCTTCATATAAGCTGTTTGACTTAGGAACATTCCAGCTTTTGTTCTTTCTATTTTAATACCCAGAAAATTATGCAATTTTCCCAGGTCTTTCATAGAGAACTCGTTCATCAGGTAGGCCTTTAATTTACGTAAATCCTTTTCATTATTGCCAGCAATAATGATATCATCCACATACAGCAGCAGATAGATCTTGGAATTTCCATTTGTACGGATGTACAAACACATATCATATTCAGATCTTCTAAATCCTAGACTTCTCACAAACTCATCAAATCTTGCGTTCCAAGCGCGTGGCGCCTGTTTTAATCCATATAGGGACTTGTTTAACTTGCACACAAGATTGGAATTGTTATTGATACCTTCTGGCTGCTTCATATAGATTTCTTCTTCGATGTGTCCATGAAGAAACGCGTTCTTGACGTCTAATTGAGTAGGAAAGGTAGGCCGGTTCTACCCCAGGGGCTCCGAGGGGGGGTGAGGGGCGGGGGGGGTACCCGCCCGCGGGGGTACCGCGGAGAGAGGGGGGGTACCGCGTTTTCGGGCGCCGCGGGAAGGGGGGGGTACCGCGTTTCCGGGCGCCGCGGGGTGAGGGGGGGGGTACAGCGTTTACGAGCGCCGCGGGGAGAGGAGGGGGGTACAGCGTCTTCGTGCACCGCGGGGTGAGGGGGGTACCGCGTTTTCCGGTGCGGCGGGGGCGGGCGGACCGCATTTTCCGGCGGTTTACCGCGTTTTCCAGCGCCGCGAGAGACCGCGTTTCGGGCGCCGCGGGGAAGGGGTCGGTCCGCGTCACACGGCGCGCTCCCGCTCGCGTCATCTCCCCCTCCCTCTCGCGCGCGGTCCCTCCCTCTCGCGCTCGCGGCCCCGTTCGCGTTCTTTCGCGCCCGCGGCCCTGTTCGCGCACGGTGTCTCTCTCTGTTCACCTCTTCTTACCTATCCTCTCTCACTTGCATCATCATATCTCACTTGCTATCCCCATCATTCGCCTATCTATTCGCGTATTATTTGTCTCCCGCTCGCGGTCATTCCTCTTCGTAGCTCATATTCATGTCCTCTCTCAACAGTATCTTAATTCTCGAATAATTCTCATTAATTTATTTAAATAAACCTGAGGACAATATCGCAGCGTAATTCTAATGACATGGAATAGGAGGAACGGTAAACGAAAAGGAAAAATAATTTAAATTTTTTTTACCATAATATACTTATTTATTTGTCATGTAGCGCATTATACACAATAGTATCTAAAGCGTAGGCTAATAATTCACAATCAATAATTGAATTTTCATCATAAATTTCACGCAAGATATTTGCCGCATTACATCTGTCGATGATACATTTCCGCCGTAAAATAGTTACAAATTGATTAAATTTCATATTTACTTCATGCGTATTTTGATACAGCTTGAAATATTCATGTTTGACACATTGTTCGAGCTCGAATATGAAAAGCATAGTTGACGGTTTCATGTACAAGCTGGTGTTGCACGATGTCAATTTTACAACACTCGCATCGCGCATTTTTACGAGTTCTATAACAGCATCGTGAATCGATAACGAAGAACCGATAGTTGACTCCAAAAGTTGTTCAATATCCATACGTCTTTCGATGAGCGCCGTCCACGTCGCATGGGGTAAAGGTGGAAGCACATAAAATTACAGGAGCCATAGGCAGAATGCAGAAGCCATAGCGCATGCGCTGTGGTATTACTTTATCTGCCTATGGCAGAATGGCAGATATCATAGCGCATGCGCTATGGTTTCTGTATTCTGCCCATGGCTCCTGGATTTTCAATCTACATAAAAATACATAATGCATAGCCACGGGCAACGGGCATAGGCACGTAAATTCTCATTGTAGCCGGTCCTAAAGAAAAGTGATTAAGAACAAAGAACGGATTTATATTGATTAACACGTAAGTAGTTAATTTATTTAATTATCAACGTAATGAAAATACGATCTGTCAATGACCGTATATAATTATATTAGTGTGAATTGTCTCAGTTTCGTAAACATAGTGTTTTGAGGTTAATTTTATTTTGTGTGCCGAATACAGCAGCAGCAACGCGCGGCTCAGGACAGTTTGAAAAACATAGACAACGAGTCCGATGCACCTAAAATACCGATCAGATTATCAAAGATTGGTATTTGGATGACGAGGACGATGATGATGATGACGAGGGAGGTAATCTTACTATAGTGGATAGTTCGAAAGACGAAATCGAGCCTATCGAGAAGACGCAAAACCTCGTTATCAAGGAGGAGTTCCAGCCTGCGACATCCGTGTCCAACGTACCCCAGCCGGCCGCTATGTTGGACAAATTAGGTGACCTGAGCAAAATTGATATCAGTGCCGAAGTATCCAAATTGCTTTCTACTCTGAAGGCTCAGAGCTCCGCGACCAAGACGCAAGCAAACTCGAATCAAGACGCGTCGAAAGCTAAATCGGTGCAAGATCCGAAGACGGATAGCGAGACGTCGTCGAGTCCGAGGCGATCACCAGAAATTGTAATTTATTGCAAAATAAACGGATCTTCTCATAATTTTCGGTAAGTTTTATATACAGTTTAGGTGTAAAAATTTATTATTAAAACATTCTCTTGATTTCTCGTTATCAAAGAGGAGTTCCAGCCTGCGATATCCGTGTCCAACGTACCCCAGCCGGCCGCTATTGTGAACAAATTAGGTGAACTGAGCAAAATTGATATCAGTGCCGAAGTATCCGAAGACAGTGCATCTGTCGAACTTCGTTATCTGTCCAGTTTTTAATTTTTATCGACAATAATAAGTTTTGATAATATGTTTTATTATTAATTAATATAAATAAACATTGTTATTGTCAGTCGAATTACTCTTTCACCTGTCAGTTACTTTGTATATGCATATTCGTGATTTTTACTAGTAATAATTTCCACGAATTTAAATTCTTAGGTATCAGCGCAACCGTCAAATTACATAATTAAGTTTTAATCTATCAATTAATGACAATCAAATTTTTAATAATTAATACAAAATTTCATATTCGCGCGAACATATTGTATCAATAATAATATATATATATATATATATAAATTTTTATTCGTATAAATACAATTTTAACCTAGCGACTTAAATTAACGCATTTTCGTCGTTCGTTTTGTCAACTTCAATAACGTGTCAAGTTTTATTGCCTGGTGATCTTTCGAAAACGATAAGTTCGAAGCGTCTTTTATTAATTTGAATCAAGCAGTTGTAGAGCATTTGAATTCTAAAAAAGATGGTGCACAAATGCAGAATGATCCAGACACTTTATTTTGCAATCTGGTTATGGCGGAATTAGAACAATTGGATGATGATATAAAACAAGTCAAGAAACAAGAAATCATGAAAATTTTGTGAAGAAAGGAAAACCTGTGAGCGAGATGATTTTTGTGATAAAATAAATAATTTGCATTTATTCGTAGATACATATAATACTCATGTCTTAAGATTGTGCGATATTAATTTTAGTAATAACATATATGTGTACTGGTATATAATAATAATAATATTAAAGAAATTTTGTACTATTTATTTTATATTCACATAATAAATACATATTAGCATTACATTTCACAATATGATACGTGTGTAATCGATCAAATGTTTACATGTAGATAAAGTCTTGATTTTGTCCTCTTGTTACATGATCATGCTGCTAATTGACTATTCCATTTGGGGTCATAAAATAATTGCAAAGAGAGTCTTTAATGTGCGTCGCAAATGCACCATTTTCGTTATTTTCAATAATTTCATCATTGTTTTCAAATTGTAAAATATTACCTTCTTTGTTTCTTAAGAAATTGTGCAAACATACAGTTGCCAAAATATATTTATTGATATTTTCAGGAATCGCAGCGATCGGTCTGTTATATATACCCCACTTTTTTGCCAAAATCCCAAATGTATTTTCTATTATACGCCGGGCTCGCGAAAGTCTATAATTAAATATGTTTTTGCGTTCCCCCAAATACCGTCCAGCATATGGCCGCATCAAATGCTTTCCAATGGGGAATGCTTCATCCCCAATAAAAAAATAAGGCACTTGTATATCGGTTCCGCTTAAGCAACTGGTTTCTTCTGGAATATCCAGCATCTCATTTGTCACATTCAAGTAGCTGTTCCCATAAATTCCCGCATCACTGTTCTTCCCTATTGACCCAATATCCACCAAAGTGAATTGATAATTGTGATCACACACAGCCAAAAGTACGATGCTGTATCGTATGTGATAATTAAAATACAGCGTACCAGAATTAGGGGGGCATTGAGCATTGACACGGTTTCCATCAATTGCCCCCAAGCAATGTGGAAAATTCCATAATGTCCAAAAACCCTCAGCAATTTGTAAATATTCTTCTCTTGAAGGAGTTCGTTGATAGATAGGACCAAGAAAGTCTTTCAAATACGTCACACGTCTCTTTAATTATTTTATGTACTGTTGATAAACCAACACGATAGGCAAAAGCAACTGCTGGAACTTTGCCTCCAATCAGAAATCTGTAACATCATTATCAATATTATAATATTAATTGCCAAACTGTTTTTACACATATGTATTGTTAGACTACGAGTAATCCGAACATATACCGCAATGTAAAAGCAACTCTTTGCTCTGGTTCAAGTGCCCGTGGACTTCGTTTAATTAAACTTGGATTAACAATGTCCATCAAGTGCTGGAATGTTGGCAGTGTCATACGTGTATACTTGTGGAACATTTGCTCATCTGTTTTCATCTCCTGAAAAAGATTGTAAAACGCTCCTTGCTGTCTTCTCCTTGTGTTAATTGGTCGTACCCAGACACGCCGACGGCGCGGCGGCGACGATGACGTTCACGGTTTCTACGACGTTGCACCAAAAGTGCTCCCATGTTGACCAGAGCAATTAACAACAAATCGTAATCATCCATTTCTGTGAAAAGACAAATGTAATTCAATCTAATGCAGTCTTCTCGAATTAAAATCACATTCAGAATTGTATGAATTAATTGCAAAAACGTTAAAGAATGGCCAAACAGCGCAAACATCAAATATCAAAATAAGTGAAAAATATTCAATGATACATACAAATAATAAAGTATTATTCGAGAAAATTAACCAAATCAAGAAAATGTTTTAATAATGAATTTTTACACCTAAACTGTATAACTTACCGAAAAGTATGAGATGCGTTTATTTTACAATAAATTACAATTTCTGGTGATCGCCTCGGACTCGACGACGTCTCGCTATCCGTCTTCGGATCTTGCGCCGATTTAGCTTTCGACGCGTCTTGATTCGAGTTTGCTTGCGTCTTGTTAGTCGCGGAGCTCTGAGCCTTCAAAGTAGAAAGCAATTTGGATACTTCGGCACACAAAATCAAATTAACCTCAAAACACTATGTTTACGAAACTGAGACAATTCACACTAATAATTATATACGGTCACTGTCAGTTCGTAATTTCATTACGTTGATACTTAAATAATGAGAATACTTACGTGTTAATCAATATAAATCCGTTCTTTGTTCTTGATCACTTTTCTAGAAGGACCGACTACAAGGAGAATGTATGTGCCTATGCCTGTGGCTATGCATTATGTATTTTTATGTAGATTGAAAATCCAGGAGCCATGGGCAGAATACAGAAACCATAGCGCATGCGCTATGATATCTGCCATTCTGCTATAGGCAGATAAAGTAATACCACAGCGCATGCGCTATGGCTTCTGCATTCTGCCTATGGCTCCTGTAATTTTATGTGCTTCCACCTTAACACTATCTGATTTCCTCGATTATCGCCAATAAGTATATCCACAAAGGACATAGGTCCCACGTTGATTCCCACATCCAAATATTTGTAAGCTGTAGATGTCAAGGCAAATCTCCTTCCCAAAATACGTGGCATACAACGGGGTTTATCAAAACTGAAAAAATACAAATAAATAAGCAAAGGTATGTAAACAGTTTATGCACAATTATATACAAAATAACGGTACTTACTCATTATGCTGTTTCGTACACGACTCATTTTCAATCGGAACGTAATAATTCGCACCGTGAGTGTTCATCGTATCTGGAGAGTGTTTGCGACGTACTCGAACCGTATCAAACTCTTGACTGCGCTCTAGAATCCTCGTAGACCATTTATACATACCGAAAACTGCAAATCTTGCAAAAATAGCGCCAATGCACGGCTGCTGCATGGTGACCGCCACCACAATCCACATATACGTTAAATGTGATATCTTTGTCAAGAACATTCGTGATGAGATCACCTCATCGGGCATCAAATATGATTTCTTTTCAAGAACATATGTGTCTCGCGATGATTTCATCGAACACGTGCAAAACTGCAAATTTTGCAATTTCGCATAAGTCAATGACATGGTACCTTTTTTCAAGAACATGTCGCAACGCGTCTCGCGATGATTTCATCGAACACGTGCAAAACTGCAAATCTTGCAATTTTTCGGTTAGCGCAAATGTACGGATGCTGAGATCACGGTGAAATTAGATATGCTAAAAAATCAAACGATGCATCATTAGTGAGATATAAAATGACGAATCTGGGGGTACGCTCAGTAGTCGAGAATTGAAAGTCGTGAGCACAACAAATTGTGTTAGAAAGAGGATAGTGTAATAACATGGAGCAAGAGTTGTTAGAGCAATCCACCCTATTAAATTCGCGGGAAGAATTTACCGCGTGGGAGCAACGATGTGACGAATTTATCGAATCGTTGGAAGAACAAAGCCGAATTAAACGGCCGCGATTATCGATCGGTCTCAAACAGTCATTGATCGCTCGTATCGCACGACTAGAAGGTCTGAAAGATTCGGTACGTCAACGTTTCGTGCATGTGGGTGCAGGATACAGTGCAAGTGAGACAGGACTCAGATGGCGCGAGATAGATACGGCTTTTAAAATTCGTATACTGACTGGTGCGGTAATAAATTCCAAACACATCGACCCTCATCAATTTCTCGAAGATGCGGGAGACATTGTACTCGATCGTGTGCGGAACGTCATGCAACGACATGACAATGTAAAGATTAACACAATGTTTAATGGTGAATTTGTTGCGGGCGACAAACGCGCGAATAAAAGTATCGCTACGAGAAACTGTGAACTATTTCGTACATCCGATCTGCAAGAATGGTACGTGTCGCGCGTTATCGAGCCTACCCTAGCATCGCTGGAGGAATTCCAGGAACGTGATAGCCGGTGGGCGTTGTCGCGTATACACAATTTGACTGTTAACGTAAACAAGTACAATCCATTGCACGCGGGGTGTTTTGTGGAAAGACCGCGAGAAATTAAAAAGAAGAAGGCGGTGATAAACGTGCGATCAATAGACAATGCATGTTTCGCATGGTCAGTGACGGCTGCTCTGCATCCAGCCGAGAGACATGCAGAACGGGAATCGTCGTATCCTCATTACACGTCGGTGCTAAATCTCCAAGACATTGAATTTCCAATGACGTTGGATCAAATTAAAAATTTTGAAAAACACAACAACATCTCCATCAACGTGTACAGCATCGAGAAAAACAAGGAACTTGCAATCCTGCCAATACGCGTTACTGACCGAAAGATGGACAAACATGTAAATCTGCTGTACATGCATGACGACAACGTGGGACATTTTGCGTGGATCAAGAACCTATCCCGCCTCGTGAGCTCACAAATCAGTAAAAAAGAACACAGGAAATACTTTTGCGATTGGTGAGTATACATCCTAATAAACAATAAAAATAATTCTTACGAGAAAGATGTATAAAAAGGAATTTTTATTATTATTTACAGATGTTTGCACTACTTCTACACGAGCGAGAAATTGGAAGCCCACACCGTCGACTGTCAGGAGATGAATGACTGCGCGATCAAGTTACCGAGTGATAACGACAAGTAGTTGGCCTTTAAAAATCACAACAGGAAGGAACGAGTTCCATTTATCATATACGCCGACCTGGAATGTACCCTGGAGAAGATGGAAGCGGATCCGGAAACGTCGAGGTACACGTATCAATATCATCGCGTATTTAGCATAGGGTACTACGTGCGTTGTTCGTACGACGAGTCGTTATCAATGTATCGGTTTCGTCGCGATAAGGATTGCGTCGCGTGGTTCGCTGAGGAGCTAAGACGTTTAGCTCACGATGTAAAGACTATTTTGTCCACTAATGTACCCATGGCGGATTTCACGCGAGACGAGTGGGAAAAATTTAACAGCGCGACGCACTGTCACGTGTGCGAAAAACCGTTCGAGCCAGACGACGTGCGAGTACGCGATCACTGTCATCTGACCGGTCGATACAGAGGTCCCGCGCATTCAAATTGCAACTTAAATTACAAAGATTCACATTGCATACCCATAGTTTTTCACAATTTATCGGGCTACGACGCGCATTTCATTATCACTGAAATAGCTACAGCGTACGAAGGACGTGTAGATTTACTCCCGATCACAAAAGAAAAATATATTTCGTTTACGAAAAACGTTCAAAGCACCGAAGATAAAGATAAGAAAAATTGCGTCAAATTGCGATTTATCGATTCATACAAGTTTCTCACCGCTAGTCTCGACAAATTGGCATCTTATCTCAGCAAGGATAAACTGCGAATATTACAACGCGAATTTTATAAATTATCCGCAAAAAATTTTAATTTGCTGACACGAAAAGGCGTATTTCCATATGAATACATTGACTGCGTCGAAAAGTTGGAGGACTTGTGTTTACCACCGCGCGACTCGTTTTACAGTTCATTGACAGGTGACACCGTATCCGAAAGCGATTACGCGCACGCCGTCGACGTCTGGCAGCGGTTCTCCATTCGAACGCTCGGTGATTACAGCGATTTATATCTCAAAACCGATGTCTTGCTGTTGGCCGATATCTTTGAAAATTTTCGCGATAGCTGCGTCGCGAGTTATGGACTCGATCCCGCGTATTATTACACTCTACCAGGTTTTACGTGGGACGCTATGTTGAAGCATACGCGTATCAATTTCGAATTGCTCACCGACATTGACATGGTCATGTTTGTCGAACGCGGTATACGCGGTGGCCTGAGTCAATGTTCAAACAGATACGCGCGGGCCAACAACAAGTACACGCAGTCGTACGATCCATCGAAACCGTCGTCGTACCTGATGTATTTCGATGTAAACAACTTGTACGGCTGGGCAATGTGTCAACCATTGCCTTACGCGGATTTTCAATGGGTCGACGACGTAACCGATTTTAATGTAATGGATATCGCGTTGGATTCCACGATAGGCTACATTCTCGAAGTCGACTTGGAGTATCCGCAACATCTTCACGACGCGCACACTGACCTACCGTTCTGTCCGACGCGCGATAAACCACCCGGCAAGCGGCAGGACAAACTCCTCGCAACATTATACGATAAGAAACGTTATGTCATACATTATCGCAACTTGCAGCAGTGTACTCGTCACGGTCTCCGTATAGCAAAGATTCACCGCGTATTGAAATTCGCGCAATCTCCATGGCTTCGCGATTACATAGAACTTAATACGAAATTTAGAACATTGGCCAAGAATGATTTCGAGAAAAATTTATACAAATTGATGAACAACGCTGTGTTTGGCAAAACCATGGAGAACGTGCGCAATCACGTTGACGTGCGACTTGTGACTCATTGGGAGGGTAGATACGGCGCGGAGGCACTGATCGCGAAACCAAATTTTCACAGTCGAAGCGTCTTTTCGGAGAATCTAGTAGCAATAAAAATGCGAAAACTCGAGGTGAAATTCGACAAACCAATCTACGTGGGTATGTGCATCCTCGATATATCCAAGACATGTTTGTATGAATTTCATCACGAGTACATGTTACCGTTGTATCGCGACAAGTGTAAAGTCACGTACACCGATACGGACAGTCTCATTTATCACATCGAGTGCGACGATGTGTACGATACCATGAAGCGTGACATTCATAGATTCGACACTAGTGATTACAAGATCGATAATGCGTACGGTATCCCACTCGCCAATAAAAAAGTTCCGGGTTTGATGAAAGACGAAAATAACGGTGTGATAATGACCGAATTCGTCGGGCTTAGAGCAAAGATGTACGCCTTGCGAGTGGACGGTAAGAAAGATACGAAGAAGGTTAAAGGTGTCAAGAGTAACGTCGTAGCGCCTACTATAAAGTTCGACGATTACACGCGGTGTCTGCGCAACGAAATTGAAATGACGCGACAGCAGGTATGCATAAGGTCCAAACTACACGAGGTATACACCGTGTCTGAAACGAAAATAGCTCTAAGTCCGTACGACGATAAGCGATACATTATACCCGGTTCTACCGAGACGCTGCCATGGGGGCATTATAAAATACCATTGTAAATATATATTGTTATAAAATACCATTGTAAATATATATACCATTGTAAATACATTCGGAAAATAAATGACTTATTTGTATGTATAATATGTTTTTATATTGTAATAAATTTTTACAATACATTATTCTTGTGTATCCATGAATTATGCGAATTATCAAATTCCAGCCACTTTACATAAACCTCATCCCCCCTTTTGCGCAAAACTTTTTCAACGAGATACACGTCGGGATTAGCAACGCGATGTAACTCGTATTCGTAGAAGCCGCCGGCGACGGGTTTTCCGCAGGAATCTTCCAACAGATACGTCACGGAATTAGTTTTCTGCACTTTGACGATTCTAAATACTTCCGTGGTCCAATTTGGCGTGTATCCTTTTTCGAAGATTGTCTTGAATTTACTCACACGTACCGAGTCGTCCACTTTGAATCGCGCGGGAGCAGCGATTTTTACGTGACTGTACACCGTTGTTAGGAGCTTGTCGGCGATCGCGGGGGTAACATCGATGGGCCGCATGCCGATAGTTCGATGCTTTCGCGCGTTGTAATCCGATACGAGACCCGGCAACGAGTCGATCCATTTGTAATTTCCATTGCGCGTAAACATTTTCCACATATCATTCTTGAGCGTGCGATTAAATCGTTCGACGACCGATGCCTTCATTACGGAATAGGTCGAATAGTGATTGATATTATGTTTCTTCAAGAGTTTCTGCACGTTTGCGTTGTAAAATTCTTTCCCCTTGTCAGTCTGCAGATTTTTCGGGCATCTTCCGCCGTCTCGAATTATTTTCGCGATCGCCGCAGTAACCTCGGGTCCGCTCTTGGCCTTAAGCGGTACGGCCCATGCGTGCTTGCTCAGCACGTCGATAACGGTGAGTATGTAGTGGTGGCCTCTGTTGAATCGCGTATATGGACGCATCTCGACCACATCCGCCTGCCACAGGTCATCGTATCCGTGCACTATGACGCGTCTTCGCGAAAAATTTCTTCTTGCGGGAGCGTGTAATTCTTCCACCAGCCGCCGTTTTTCAGCTGATTGCTTCTTACTAGCCATGACGATGACATGCAACTGACGCAGAGATCAGATGTACGTTCTTATCTATTCGCGATGATTCACAATTACATCTTGAATCATCTTTTGAAGTTCGTTTAGGGTAATTTGCATGTTATTCTGGAATGCGACCATCTTTCTCTCGATTTCATCCTGTCGATCTTTCAAAATTTGCACGCTCTGCTGCACGTAGCGTTTATTAGCGGCATCGTTATCATCTACAGGCGGCGCTATCCGTCGAATCTTGCGCGATTTTGCGTCAAAGTCGGTGGCGACCACGCAAAGAGCGTTATCGCGCACGCAATTTCTGATTAATCCTCTCCATTGATAGTACGGTTCCGCACCGCCTCTTCCGAGCGATATACCAAACTTGTTGATCGGCATTTCGATGTTGATTGAATGACTCGCTGTCGCGCCACTTAATTTATAATAAGTCCAGCCTCGCGAAGTTCCTCGATAATCGACAGGATTTCGTTATCGTGACCGGTGTGACCCGCTAGGCGCGAAGCTTCGAGCAATCTGAGACGATCTACAAGCTCGTTGGGATCGTCCCAATGAACATAATCGATCTTGTTGTCGTTTAACGTCATGGCACGCGGTATACTTTTTCCAGCTTTTTTACCCGAAATCGACGATGCAATTATATGGTCGATCTTGTTGTCTGTCATGGCACGCGGTATACCTTTTCCAGCTTTTTTACCCGAAATCAACGGCCCGATTATATGTGTGTACTTGTATCCCCCGTTGCCTTTTATTTGAGAGCATCATAATTGCGTTTATGAGCACTCGTCATCAACAGAATGCTCTTGTATGTTTGCATATCGTCCTCTGTGTAGATATCATGATCGGGATATTTCTTAAAGATTAATTCGAAAAGACCGCGTGTGCCATTGTATCGTATGCCGTCGATAATTATCTTGTCCGCGTAGTTCACGTCAAAACGTTTATTACCGAGCATCATTCCATCGTTGGTGAATTTAACACCGTACGCGATGTCCATACCGCTTTCTTGATCGCCGCTCAGAACTGCCCCGACATACTTTTGGCTCAATGGACCCAATTGATCTCGCAACGTTTCTTGACCCTCAGGTGTTTGCATCTGCTTTCGAACGGACGTCACGAGTGGGTCATTTGGGGTTTCGAAAACATCTTCGTTTGCGAGCATTGTGGGTTGTACGGAAGGTGCAGAGGTTATCGGTGGTTCATTCAATGGATCTTTCGATCGTTTCGGTTTACGCGGTTTAAAAATTTTGGTTATTTCGCTCAAATTAGATGGCACATTTATCGATCGTTTCAACGTAACCGGAGTTGAAGCCATTACAGAGTCGTTAAACGAGGTGTTTGGTCGTTGTCGTTTGAGCTTCGGCTCTTCGTCTTCCCACGCCGTTTCATTCTCAATCTTTGACACGTCAGATTCTTTGCCAGCAACGGTGTTTTCGGCAATTTGTCTTAGAGGCTCGATGATGGGCTTAAAGTGTCTCTCCAACGCGATATCTTCCTCCACTTTACCAGTTTTCAAGGCGTGATATTTTTTGCGAATCGAATTGCTCGTTTTCGCAATTTGATTTGCTATTCTCTCGCGCTCTCTAATCTCCTCGCTGCTGTCTATGTTGCGCTAACGTTGTTCAATCGACGCGTCGACAACAACTAACCACGTTTCGGTATCGCAAAGTCGTTAAATCCTTTTCTGTATCGACCATTCGAAATCGAGCTGTCCTTGTCTATCACCACGAATCCGTACTTTTGTTGCCAACACGTATGACACAATTTACTGAAATCATTGTAAGACATATCTGTGTCTACGTGATCGTTGTATATGTGTTTCAGATTGGTACCATCCTGTTTAAACAGAATCAATAAATTCGCGTTGTCGCGTATAAGATGCTTCGGTATCTTCGCATACGTCTGACAAAGATAGAAAGAGTCAACGTCCGCGTGCCGGCCCATTGCAAAGTATTCTCTTATCGTATCCTGCTTGTCGCACGCCACGTCATCAAAGATAAAAATAGAATTCGGGAGCGCCTCGCTCGGCGGAATGACGTCACTGTTATTCGAGAACGTAAAGTAGCCAATCTCTTCTATCGGTGTTAGTATATTCTCCAAATATCGATATTTCGGTTGTTGCAACGATTTCGAGTACACATACACGTTCTCGAAACGTACACCGTGCGGACTTTCCAGCAAGCTTATCAAGACGTTTGTCTTGCCGCAATTCGACGGACCGCAGATGATACCGCGTATAGAAATCGGTAGCATGCCTCCATGTTTGCGTACCTCTTTCGTTAACGGCATCCTATCGTCAAAGTTTGTCACTTTGATCGTCCGCGATTGTCGTACGAACCGCATTTTACCTCCCCTCCACAACGAATGAAATGCAGTATCGAGAAAGCTGGCCTATTTATAGAGACGCGTAGAGCTGAGATGCTCAGTCTTTAAAATGTTTCTGCTCGTGTCGGATAACAGCGATATTTACGATTTAACCGCCGAGCAGTTAAAGTATATACCAAAGGTCATTCTACTGCGACAGTTTTATAATCACATAGATTATTTGTGGGATAAGCTTCCCGAACATATCAAGGCAGATTCGGAGGTTCAGCAATATCGGCGCTGTTTAATACATTATAATTTGCCGTGTCAGCAAACGCACATCGACGGTCCGCCGCCGTTGATAAAAAACTGCGGCGAATGCCGCCGAAGATAGGTCGAGGTCTGCTGAATCGCGCGATAAACGCGCTTCCGATCGAATTACATATCCCCGGCTATCAATTTTGCGGACCGGGAACTCGTTTAGAAACACGATTGGCAAGAGGTGATCGGGGTATTAATCCATTGGACGCGGCGTGTCGCGAGCACGACATAGCCTACTCGCGTAGCAACGATCTCGCAGAACGACACGTGGCAGACAATATACTCGCCGCGGAAGCGCGAAAACGTGTCACCGCAAACGATTCGACTCTCGGAGAGAGAGCTGCGGCTACAGCCGTCTGGGCGGCCATGAAGGCTAAAACGAAACTCGGTATGGGTTTGAAAACGAAGAAAAAGAAGAAGACCAAGCGAATACTTCCGATAGCGAAACGCGGTGGTATCCTACCGATCCTGCCGTTATTAGGGGTTCTCGGCTCGTTGGTCGGCGGAGCGGCGGGAGTCGCAAAGGCCGTGAATGATAACAAAGCCGCGCGACGTCAGCTGGAAGAGATGCAACGTCACAATCGCGCCATGGAAGGTCACGGACTTTATGTCGCTCCGTACAAACGCGGACGGGGAGTCTCAAGAAAAAAAAAAACGTCGAAAAGACGCTAAAAATCCCCAAGGGTGTAACTACCAATGTACAACTGCAACAATTGGCAAAACGTATGCGCATCCCATATTTTAGAGGTATTTTCATGCGCGACTCGTTACCGATCGGCGGTATACGTCGAAACGAGAGCGGTATCGTGAATTTGGATAATACTGAGGGACCGGGTACTCACTGGGTGGCGTACGCGAAGAGGGGAGATCGTGCCATATATTTCGACAGTTTTGGCAATCTTCGACCACCGAGAGAATTGACGCAGTATCTAGAGAACAATGTAATAGAGTACAATCGCACACCTTATCAGCGATACGATCAGAGCAATTGCGGACAACTGTGTCTGCGTTTTCTACAGTCGGTTGACAATCAATTTAAAGACCGGCGTTACGCTGTTTAATCTCAGTATTCATTCAAACATGTCACTGACATTTACGCTCACCGGCAAGAGCAGCATCCTCGCGGTAAGCTACTTTCCCGCCGTAGATTTGAGCGATGGCGATTACGAGCTCGGTCTAACAGATTTTGAAACCTATCACACGATACCGAATGTAAATTCGTCGAATAATAAATTCTACTATGACGACGACGACAAGGAGATTACCATTCCCGAAGGATCGTACGAACTGCGTGATATAGACATGTATCTGAAACGCGCTCTTTTATGGGACCAATCTAATAATGTCTCGACAAACGAAGATGAACCGCACCCATTGATTATTATTCATGCTAATAACAATACGATGAAGAGCGAGATCAAGTGCGCTTATCGGATAAATTTCACAAAACCGAACAACATTGGATCGCTGCTGGGATTTTCAGCGAATCGCATGCTGGAGCCGCGACAATGGCACGAATCGGATGTTCCGCTAAATATCATCAACGTAAACATCCTTCGCATAGAGTGTAACGTGACCGCGAGTGCGTACAGCAATGACAAGTACGTGCACACGATACACGAGTTTTCACCGAGCGTGCCACCAGGATATAAGATATCGGAAACGCCTGCACAGATCATTTACCTTCCGATCATCGTACGGAGCATTTCGGACTTGACGCTTCGCGTCGTGGATCAGGCCGGTCGATTGATTGATTTTCGCGGAGAAGAGATCACCGTTAGACTGCATGTACGAAAACGACAGCGATAACGTGAGATGCTCGTACTGAACGAAGCTGAGCAGGTGCAACAGACGAAAAACAAAAAGACAATCCGATCGCCAAAGAAGAAACTCACTGCGTCGAACATTGAATTTTTGAAATCATTGGGTTTCGTCGTACGAAATGGCTAATATCTTAAACATTGGAGGTGAACCGATCTTTGACGATAGCGTCGTCAAGATTGAGACACACACGTACAATCCGTACGCCAACACAACGTTTGGACATAACGATGAGATAAGAATACCCATACAACAGCAGGATTTATACACGTTGCCGTGCGAGAGCTTTCTCTACGTTGAAGGACGATTGGTAATAAAGAGAAAAAATGACGAGTCTGTGACAACGCTTGCGAATAATTGCGTGGCGTTTATGTTTGATGAAATTCGATACGATGGAGATTGATCTCAACGGTGTGGAGATTGATCGCAACAGAAACGTTGGCATAACCAGCACCATCAAGAACTACGTATCGCTATCGTATAATGATTCTCAACTCATGCGGAATGCTGGCTGGGACGTTACATCGAGCATACCGGAAGGATACTTCAACTTTTGCGTACCGCTCAAGTTGTTGCTGGGCTTTTGCGAAGATTACAAACGCGTGGTTGTTAACGCTCGTCACGAATTAATTTTGATACGAGCGCGTAGCGATAACAATTGCATTGTAGGAAATCCTGCGACGGAGCCGGAAATCGAATTATTTAAAATACAGTGGCGAATGCCTCACGTTACGTTAAACGAGGTCAATAAGCTATCTATGCTACGGGCCTTGGAAAGCGGGCGATATCTTAGTGTCAGTTTCCGTTCGTGGGATCTGTATGAGTATCCCATGTTGCAGAGCACGACCAAGCATTCGTGGGCCGTCAAAACGGCGACTCAGCTGGAGAAGCCGCGGTACGTTATCTTTGCGCTGCAGACCGGCCGCAAGAATATCATGTCTCAAAATGTTAGCGTATTCGATGACTGTAATTTGACCAACGTGAAACTTTATCTAAACTCCGAATTTTATCCGTACGATGACAT
>NW_020224982.1:0-1868 GCF_003070985.1 Temnothorax curvispinosus | reverse complement strand
AACGTTTATTATTTTCGGGATCTCTTGACCTTACGAGTTGGGACTCGGTAGGCACAGGCGGGCAGACTAGGAAGCGGTTGGGTTCGCAGGTAGAACGGGGGTGTAGGCGTCGTTAAATGAACTTCACTTTGTTTTACTTTATATTGGAGCTTTATTTCAGCGCCCCTTTTACACTCATTAACTTACACTTGTATTTGCCTTTCACAATTATTATAACTCGCACGCGCTTTGTTATAATGTAAACCTTCGCGACACGACTTACGGGAACGGTCACGGGCAGAGTCTCCGGTGTATTACTCTCCGTTGCGGCTTCTTCGACGGTCCCTTATATTGCTTTGAGTTATGCCCTGTCGGCACTTTTCCGCCGGGTTCGCGGTTCCGCGATTGTCGAAATGCGTTGTCGCACATTCTTATGCATATCGCAATAGTTCGATTGACGCGGAAGCTTGATGAACTTCCGCGTCCGCGTCAGCGTAAATTGAGGAGTCTTTCGAAAGACAATTTCCTCGAAGTCTTTCGAAAGGCTATTCTATAATTTTATTATAAATAATTTAATAATTACCCGTTGTAATTTTAGATTACAACAGCGTAATCACAATAATCAACCAGAAGTTTTCCGTCTTTTATAAATTGTATCACGTATCAACACTTTCACGGATTTACTTATGCATTTGATCGATAGAATTAGGCATTTACGAACGAATCTATCGATTTATTATTATTAATTACTACCGGTTAATTATTCGGCGACTAAAAATTATTCGAAGAAAGAAACGCGTTACACATACACAGCGCACGTAACCTGGAGAAGCGGAGACTGTGCTCGATGACAACAATCAGACAGGTTATGTTTTTACAGTGAACGGCATCTCTCGTCAAGTCTGACTTATCGGCCTAATGTAAATGACCGGCAGTGGAACGCTACGAGGCATTCGTACTGCAAAGTGAACCGTAGATAATGTAGGTAATGTCGAATTTTTCTAAATAATTTACGAACTCGAAGAGAATGTTTCTCGAATAAAATATTTGGTTGCCCTGAAAAGGGCAGATTAATATTTTAGAACACTTTTCTTTATTTTATAATAAGTGTTTGAAGTGTCCGCCGTCCATTGCGATGCAAGCTCTAATGCGTCTCAGTAAATTTTCCTGGGTCTTCTCCATAACTCCGTCCTCGATTGACCAAATGGCATAATGAAGTTTATTATTTAATTCTTCGACGTCCTCGGGAAGCTGTTTGTAAATTTTTTTCCTTGCAGTAGGAGCAGCAACATGCGGAAAGCGTAAGGATGATAACGTAAATACGCAAAAACCGACGTAAGTTGCAAAGGAAAGAGCAAAAGGCGATAGCACGGACGTGAACGACTACGGCGCGGCGACTCAGGTGACGATGGCGTGCATCGACGATGCGAAAAAGATTCTACAGGCGCGCCGGGCCGCTGCGTTGGAGGAGCAGAAAGCGCGAATCATCGCGAAACGGAAACACGGGTCGAAGCACGCGGTGGGTCACCTATATCCTTACAAGCAAATCACGTCCACGACTCGTTTGTCGTTGATGGATATTAGCGGTGGTAGACCGCCCGTGCCGCGTTCCTCGCAAGAGTTCCGCGCGCGACGAATATCGCCGAATATTCTGGACATCACCGCCGCAAACGCCGCAACGTACAGACTCCGTTGCTCCGACTTTTACGAGACCGGCGCCCCGATGGCGTGCAATAACGTGTGCAGAATAATCGAGATGGAGGACAACGGCACGTGTCTGATTGCAGACGAGAACGGCGCACAGTGGGGCCACAAGACGCGTTTTGTTTCAAAAAAGTCTAGAGGCCTCAGTTTTCAATCGATTTTAACATTTTTTTTTTAAATAATCG
>NW_020224981.1:159922-205752 GCF_003070985.1 Temnothorax curvispinosus | reverse complement strand
TTAGATTCATTAAAGCACATGGTCTCTGTTGAGGACGATTAGTTTTCGCGCTTCTCGAACTTTCGCGATCGGAATGCTGACACGAGGTCGGCACGAGGCGGGCCGGGATAGACCAAACCACCCCTCTCTTATCACCTGTGCTCCTGCTCCGAATTCTGTCGCAGATATCAGCTACCGGCGTGCGAGTGTGTATCGTCTTCAGAATAAATGCGACTTTCATACATAACGGTCTGATTTCTCTGTGCTACCCTATCTCTCGCAACCGTGCGTTCCCAGATTATCGCAACAGTCTCGATTGTGGATAAAAACTCAGCTGAATCTCACTTGCCATCATGCAAAAGGAACGTGCATTTAACTGAGTTATGACGTCACAAGTGAGAATTATCTGAGTTTTGATGTAAATGGAAAGCAACTAATATTGTACCACAGATTTCTCTTGTTTATTATTATAAGCATATATTTAAGAATCTTAAACCTTGTTTGCTTCAGCTAGGATATGTTCGAAGCATTTTGCTGATGAAGCTTTTACGAAGCCCTTACAAGAACATCTACTAGGTTATTCACCTACACGAACTAGGAAGATACATCCTGATGCTATCCCGACGTTGCATCTCCATGCAGTACCTCCACTAACATCAAACGAAAATGTGTTAGCTGAAACAATGCCTTTGCCTGTATCAAATGAAACCTGTATATTAAATATTTGCATTTATTGTTATTTGATCTTTTATCTGCATCTTTCCTCTGCATATATAGTTCTTTATGTCGTACGCCACAATATATTTTTGTTTTGCGTCTCAGCTGACAATTCTTTTCCAATCGTTTTCCGACCAGTTTTGATTAAAACTAATAATTCGCAGAATTTTAATAATAAATGACTGGAAATTAAAATCTCGTTTTATGTGAAATTTTTCCGTACGTCGCAATGATTTTTATTCAATGCACACAATTCTTTTTTTCTTAATAATAATAATATTTTCTGTAATATCATATATTTAGACAAATCCACATAAAATAATTATAAAATTCGTCAAATAACAATAACGTTTCTAACATCTACAACGAGAGACAAATTCGGGAAACGATGAGCGTTTATCCGTATGTCACGTGCGTTTTTTATATTTATATATTTTTGTTCATATATATTTATTTATTTATAAAACAGAATTTTCTCTCACATAAATGATCAACATTATTTTGTATTCACATATTGTCCGCTCAAAATGCTTTTATAAATGACTATTATAGATTCGCTGCTTAAATGTGCCGCTCAGTGTGACGTAAGGTTGGACAAGTCGCTGATTGGCTGGGTTCGGAAATATGCGCAAGAGCATACCCTTGTATTTCTACCATGGTAGGGAGATGGCGTTCCACGCGACATAAGGCATATCGATTATGTGTGTGGGGCGGCCGGCATGGGTGAAGGCCGTCCTGGCCGTCGGACGCAGCGCGATTTCCATAACGGCTACTTGCAAGGTTTGAAGCTGTCCGGATTGACCGTCGACCGAACGATGATCACGATCGGGAGATGATGCCGGGCACGTCTCGCCAGCTGGAAACGTCTAACGGTAGTAAGCAGTAGTAAGAAATCGACTTCTCTTCACGCTCTCCGTCACATCTCATTAGCAAGAGGGTAGCGGGAGGGAGAGGGGACCGTCGTTACGGAATTTGACAACGGGCGACTCGGCTTCGCTTCAAACATGTTGTTGGGGATCGTGGGTTTTGACCGTCGTAAATCGCGACGTCCAATTGTTGATCGCTGACGTCCATCGATCGTCTGTGTCCGTTCGGATCTGTGCATCACTGTCCGACTGTCGTTGCGAGCTAATTTTTGCGGCGTGTTGACATTGTACCGGTGTGCAATATCGAGGACCGGCACCTGCATTTGCCCCTATTAAATTGTCTGGAACATAATTCTACTGTCGCGTTTGACTTAACTTTTGTTATTATTTGAAAAATGTTGGATATTGCATAGCAAAAATGTTAATTGTGTACATTTTAAAATTTGTTTATCGGTGTATAGATTGTGTAGATGAGAATATTTTTAATTTAGAACGACAGCTGATATAATATTGATATATAAGTTAATTAATTTTTAATTTTAAACCATGCAATAACGTTATGTTTATTGCTCAGATCCTGTGTGGAGCACTTTAATGGAGGTCCACCATGAACCGATTGAAAAGAACTATCAGCTGCTTGAAGAGATTGGCAAGTAAGCGCTGTTACTTCTAACTGATTTTCCTTTTATTGATGTTTTTCTTTAACGTTCAATGACTTTTGCAATCTTGTAAAATGCAGGGGTCAATTTGCTATTGTACGAAAATGTCAAGAAATAAAAACTGGAGCATTGTACGCCGCAAAAATTATGCGAAAGAGGCGAGTTGCCAGAGGTGTGGCTGCTGCTGACATTGGTAGTATTTTTTTTAGCCTAATACATTGCTGAAGTCTAATACATACTCTTATTCTTAATATACTTTAATATGGTAATTTTTTTTAGCACGAGAAGCTGGTCTTTTGGCTCGATTAAGACATCCTAACATTGTTTCATTATACAAAGTAATAGACACAGGAACAACAGTGGTGTTGCTCCTGGAATTGATTACGGGAGGCGAATTATTTCATTGGACTCCGTCCGGTGAAGCAGAAGCTGCTCATGTGGTACGTAAATACATTACGATTAAAGTAAATACATTAATAAATGTTCTGGGAATAATTTCTAATTTATATCCTTTCCAAGGTGCGCCAAGTTTTAATGGCACTTAATCATTTACATTCCCACCAAGTTGCTCATCTGGATATTAAGCCTGAGAATATTCTACTGTCGTCACCACCACCGATGCCTAGCATTAAGCTGATAGGTAATGTTTGCAATGCTTTGTGTTAAATAGATAATCATCAATATAATTTTACTAGTCATTAATTTCAGTACTATTGTTCTACAGATTTAGGTTTATCGCATCGACTGGTACCTGGTTCAGAACACAGAGCACTGTTTGGCACGCCTGAATTTGTGGCGCCGGAAATCGTAAATTACGAACCACTTAGCTTGGGAACTGATCTTTGGGCTGTTGGTGTATTAACGTATATTCTTCTGAGCGGAGCTTCACCATTTTTAGGCGAGGATAAGCAAGAGACATACGCAAACGTTGCTGCTTGCCAATACCAATTTGACAATGAATATTTCAGTAATGTGTCCGAGATTGCCAAAGACTTTATACGATCCTTGTTGATCAAGGATCCAAAGTAAGTTGCAGGAGAATTATAAATTTGTGAATTTATTAACTTATTATTAATAAATATAAAGTAAATGTAACAATGCCTAGACAGTCAGAGGACACGTACTTATGTCTGGACACCTTATCATTTTAGTTATTAAATAATATAAACGCAAATTAATGTTTGGATGCTATAATGTATTTAATGTATTTTAAAACTTTAGTTCATTAAAACTATTTTTATCTTTTATTTTAATTCGCGTTATACTTATTTAACTAAAATGATAAAGGTGTCCAGACATAGATACATGTCCATTGACAATCCAGGCATTGGTACATTTACTTTAATTCGAGAAAAAAAAATTATTTTTTTATTTTAGGGAGAGAGGAAATGCTGAATCGTGCCTTAAACATCCCTGGATTCTCACGGTGTGTTCCTGAAAACGACTCACATTGTTCAAAAACATTGCGATTTATTATACATTCTGTTTCAATGTATTATATAATTAATTTTATTCATTTTTTTACCAACTTCTATTTCAATCCGTTGTACAGTTATATCGTATATTAGATATATACGAATTATTTTTTTACATACAATATATATTACTAAATCAAAAACAGTACGCAATTTTTTTTATTGTACATACATATATACCTTGGTTATTGAAAAAAAATATATTTTTTAATTTTATGCATGCTGCACGCAACAAAAGATAATGCAAAATTATTTTATAATTTCAAAGAAATTACAGTTGCATCATACCGATAAAAATTTTATTCTCTTTATACACAGGAATCTGAAGCTCCTCAAGGTCTCGGTGGAGCAATGATCAGTGCTGTGAAGCGTGGCTGTGTTGAGGCTGTCTCTCAGTTACTGTTACAGGGTGCTCCATTAAATATGAAAGACTCTGTAAGACATCTTTTATTCATTTTGCTAATATTGCGTACCGAATGATAATCCGAATAAAATGGTTGCACGTTCCTGTTTCAGAAAGAAGACACTCTTTTGCATATCGCCTGTGAGATTGGCGACGAGGGAATGACGATTTTGCTGATAGAGAGCGGAATTGATCTAGACACACCGAACAAACAAGGTCTCACGGCGTTACATGTAGCTGCTCGTCACGGACATATTAATCTTGTCAGACATTTGTGCCTTGCTGGTTGCGACGTTGATAAAACAAATCGAGGGATCCGAGCGGACGTCACGGCGATTAAATATGGACATCCGGAGATCGCAAATTTATTAGATAAATTGAGAAATGTGAGTTCTTATATTTTTTACAATACACAATGCTTTCCACGTTTGGAAGAATTATGCGAAAGTCGAATCTTGTTTTAAATCATTTTTAGTTGAATCAGCGCGAAAATTACATTCGTCAGCTGCAACCGACACACAGACCGATAGACCGGCTGCATATAAGACTGCTCGGGCATTGCGCCTCTGGAAAAACATCATTAATCAATTCTTTAAAATCTGGACTATTTAGTTTTGGCTTCTTTCGAAGGTCGAGAAGCCAGAATTGTAGCGCTAAGGTAGGTGCATGCGATAAAAATGTAATAAATGATAAATAAATAATAAAAATTATTGATATGTAGAGAGAACCAAGTATCGAACTCGACGTGACGAGTAAACACGGGTCTCTCAGTTTTGAGTACAGCGATAGTGAGTATGAAGGTACTCAGGGAGTAGAGTGGAGTCGCGGTAATGTAGGTGAGCGAATTATACTTAATTATTACTTAATTTAACACAAATATATGGGAGTTATGGTAATGTAATAGAGATTGAACACTTTTGTAATATGTATTTTTAAATATTTAATGTGATAGATTGTTTTAAAACTTAAATATGTCATATGGATGTATTTAATTGACCAGGTGGCGAATGCGTCTTTTGGGAGTTATGTGGACGCGAAGAGTTTCTGGCGTCTTATCATTACGTACTTACATTCCAGCAACCAGCAGTGCATCTTATTACAGTCAGTTTGAGAGAACCGCTGACCGTTCAACTTCAGCAGATAAAATTCTGGCTGCAATTTATTTTGGATCGTATTAATCCGACTAATGTTGGTAAGATACTGTTGTGTTTGAATCTTTTGTATTGTAATTAATTTTTGTGGATAAATTTCGTAATTTTAATTTTTGCCTCTTTTATTAAAGGATTTGGTGGCAAATGCAACGACGTAAAAGTAATCTTAGTCGGTACTTACGCACCAGAACCTTTAGCTCCGAATTCTAACGGCGGCAATCTACTCGCACCACTCTTGCCATTTCTGAAAGACTTTACATCAATTTTAGGAGAAGAACCTCAAATGGTAGCATTAGACGCAACTAATCCTTCTAGTCCTGGCCTGAAACTCCTCAGATCTTATTTAAATAATGCAAGGATGGAATTTCTCGAGGTAAAATGATGATTATATTCTTTGTAAAATTATAAATTTATCATATTTCATCTATAACATTAGAAGAGATATTATATTTCTCATCACTCACTTGTCTATGCAGAAATAAAAATTGGCGAGCAATCACGAATTCAGCAAATCTGTTTCTGATGCCAATTTGTAATCTCTTCTGATTTTATATATCTTTACCATCGAGATATTATACATATCTTTAATCCACTTCGAAATATATATCAGTAAATGCATGATATCAGTATGCTTGATACTAAATATATGCGAACAGAACCGTTTGATTCTGCAGCCTGTTGATACAAGCAATTGTAACTAACGCAACCTTATGTAAATAATCACATTTCCGCAGGAAATTGTACAAATTTGTACAGCATGTAATAAATGTGCTCATTAACCTTTCGTGAAACGGTTCTGATCAATAATGATCTACCTCATTACGCTGTTGTTTGTATAATTCATTCATCAATTTCGAAATTTACAGTGTCAATATATTGTCGAATCAGCCATTGACTCTCAACGGAGGCAATACGACAATTTCTATAATCACTTATATGATTTTCCTCTGAGACATCCATGATGCATGGTTGATTTGATATATGTACAAATAATTGAAAATATTGAAAGTACCTTCTGTGTCCCATGACTTTCGACGACATTCAATTATTTGCGATGTTTGATTGATTGAGCGCACCATTTCCAATAAAAAGATCCGATATCATGTGATATATATGTATATCACATTGAATCGAATTTATTAAGAACATATGTTTTAGTTGCTGGTTATTTGGCCATTAATGTTTATTAACAAGCCTTAATGCATGCAATGCATGATGTAGGATGGACCGGAAGTTGCAGAAAGTATTCTCCGACGTGACGCGCCGCGTGCTGCGGCTACATACGTGCCCCTGGCGAATCTTGATAAACAGGTCGAAATACTTCTCTCAATTCCTTTAAATAATTCTGAATGATGTGTATAAACTGAAACTGTACTTTGGTTCAATAGTTGCACTAATGCTTTCTCCCATGTATACATACATGCACTATATTATCTATCTTAAAAAGAATAAAAGAGATTCTCTCTCTTGTATATATTTTCTGCATCAATGTGATATTGGGATAAAGATAGAATTCTATTACTATGGATATTAATTACGTATTATAGAGCGCCTTAGTGTGGACTGGTCTCGCCGAAGCATGGAGGTCGTACATGCAGTCGTTAGAAGTGCCTCCGTTAATGCTTACTCAGGAAGAATTTCTGAACGAGGTTCGAAAGATCAATCCTTTAGTATGTTTGGAACATTGCAGACATCTCGGATTACAGTTACAGGTTTGTAGTTTATTAATTCCAATTAAATTTATAAGATGTTACTTTTTTCTCTAATAACAAGTATTTATTTAAATTACAGAACTTGGGGGAATGCATTCTTTTACCTGGAAACCTGATAGTGCTTAGTCCCGAATGGTTTTGGCAAGATGTGCTAAATTGGCAATTAAGCCCCAATCAAAGAGGACGATTGGGCGGTCGAACCACCGGTGTTTACACCTTAGAAGATTTTCAAGCACGATGTCCGTGCCCTGCCGCTCAAGCTCTGCAAGCTTTACAAGCAGTCAATTTATGCGTTCCGGTATGTTTTAGGAAATCTGATTAATTGATTGATTATATTATTTGATTATTAAATTTTAGTGCGAAGTGGATGACGACGAAGTGGAGTACGAGATACCGTGTTTAAACCTTGTAGAGCGTCTACCGGGTTTATGGGAACCGTGGAAACCATGTTCCAACGCGTTACCTCACACTGGTTTACGTCTTTGTCCAGAAGAAGCGCCTTTATACCATTTAACTGCTATATTTACGCACTTACAGGTAATCAATCTTTATAATAAAGAAAATGTGACAGTAGGAGAATATTGAAAGTACTAGAATACTAACGGGAACACTATGCGCTTCTCTTTACTGATTTCGATAAAATTTACAGCAATGATATAAGATACTACCTAATTAACAGATATAAAGCCGTCTTTCAGAATGGATCTTTGAAGCTGAGTTATAAGTAGTTAAAGGTGGATCCTTCTTCTGATATGATACTTTAACGGTCAATAAAAGCTGGCTCGCGTACGGATAATATCGGATTTTTTTTTTTAATTTTTGTTTTTCTTAAATCTGAGAATGTTTATCAATTAATTTTTTTATTTGTTTATTCAGTTATTTAGTTTTTCATTGATTTAGAAGAAACAGAATAGCGTTTCAGCTTCGAAGAAGAAAAACGATTTTACATGTATTAGGTAGACTGGTAGATAACATCTTCTACCATTGCTGTAAGTTTTATCGAAATTGGTGAAGAGCAGCACGTATAGTGCCTTCTTGCAAGAACACTGAAATACTGAAATTGTAGGCGCAACTGAGAAAAATTACTCAAACGTGGGATCCATCGAATTCGGATCTGTATCAGTGGTGGCGAGGATCAAAACTATGTTTGGGACCTTGTGAAAGTATAATCACTTTCGAGGAAGAGGAACACAGCTGCGTGGAAATTCAAGTTCGCGGTCCGCGTGGTTCCAGTGCGCAGTGTTTTGCTCTTCTTAGCGTGATTCTGGATGCGATGGATACAACCATCGAATTAGTCGCCCCTGGAATGTTACTCGAGAGGCATTGGTTGAGTCCTAGCCAGCTTCGAGAATACGATGAAGTAAGTAAAGATTAAAAAAGGACACATTTAGATTTATATATTATAAAATAAAAAAAATTGTGATTGTGTGTTTTTATTTTAATCGATACATTTGCAGATAGTTCACTCTTGGGCGCCAGCCACTGTTATATCAGCTTTAATTGACAAAGGTCTCGAAGAGGCAACTCTTAAAAATCCTCTAAACGACCGACAAGAAACCGTGTGGGAGATAGTAAGTTGCGGTCTGCCATTGATGGAGAATTGCGTTCCCGGACCGAAGCAACCTGTAAAATACATTAAGCCTGCTGTGCAGCGGCGACTAGCGCAGATGCTGGATCCACCTGATCATCACGGAAGAGATTGGTGCTTACTCGCTGTAAGGCTCGGTTTGGGGGATCGCGTCGCCCAACTAGATAGTACAGTGGACAGTCCAACTTTGAGGTAAAAACACTTTTGAAACATGCCGATTACGTCGTAACCACAGACGTATATCTATGGTCGTAACGCAACTGAGTATTCTAAAAATTCCATATTTGATTCACAGGCTACTGAACTGCGCGGGTGCGGAATGCACCGTAGGTTTGCTGGTGCAACAATTGCGAGCACTCGATCGCGAGGACGCCGTGCACCTGTTGCTCACGTATACGCCAACCTACGTGCTATTGATGTCCATCGACTCCGAGACAGGGTCTAATCTTTCCAGATGACGATGTTGCTCTCATCAATGGCGCATCAGCACCTTCTAGGTGTTCTTTTTCTCGAAACACCGCACGTTTGATGAATAGCATTGTCTTTCTATTTCCGCCCAGTGTACATTGTACGTTAATTTGTTAAGTACGTGTATGTTCTTATATGTAACTTAACTTTAATGATTGATCGCATTGCGCTTCGAACTGAATGATATGAGGGAGATCCGTGACGTTTTTTGTACTTTGTTTTATATTCTTTCTTTTTCTTTATTATTATTTTTTATTTTGTACTTACTAGCCGATGAAGTACTTGTTAACTCACATTACTATATTGATTTGTGGTATGATTATCGTAAATGGAAATCGATTTCTTCTCACATCTTTTAATTTGTATTAATTATTTAGACAGAAAGTGGTATTACTTAATACTTTTTATTTTTTGATAGAATTGTGCTGTGGTTAATATTACATTAATAAGCGTTGTGTTATTGTGCAGTTTGCATTTTTCTTGTTATATGAAGCTGTTAATTCCAAGGAAATGATGCATTTACATATTGTAATATGCGATATGATCATATTTGATACTGATATTGTTTTGAGCGCTTTTCTTGATACGCCAATATGATCTTGATATATACAAATACATGTATATGTGTATATATATATATATATATATATATATATATATATATATATATATATATATATATAAACATATATACACGTATTACATCTTGCCAAAAGTCTATGTCAATATGCACTGCTTTTTCAATACTTCGAAATATTTATCAAGCATGTATATATGCGCAAAAAGAGTGAAACAACAATTTGCACAGTTTACTATTACTTTTGGATACATCGACTGTGTATGTACATTCGAATACAGTTGAGTGCATATTTCTATTGAACTTTATGCAACATCTTTACTGCGTGCCATATACAAAAATGGTAAAAGTATATGCGATATTAAAAAAAGAGATATACTAAAAGTACAACAGTCAAACTAATTCTTCTGTAACATGACTGCGTTACTTTTTATTGTAAGTAACATTTACAATTATAAAAGTCTACTTATCTACATACTTGTGAATCAACTAGAAAATCGATCTCACCAACGTGTAACAGTTAATTAAGAAGTATGTACTATTAACAGTAAAAACATTCACATCGAAACATCTATAGAATTTTATTCGGGTAGCTCTCTTTTCTCATCAACATCTTATAATAGCTTAAACGAAGAAGTTACATGTTATAATCTGAGACTGTTGTAAAAATAAACTGGTGAAATTATTAAATATATCTTTCGCTAGATTTAATGGTCTTATTTATTATTATATCATTTTCATCTAATAGGTTTCATCTCACTTGTCTGTCTATTTGCTAATTTCTAGATTTGTAAAATAATTCCACGGATGGTTTTTGCCCCCTTATTTTCAACTTGTTAAATTTCTCGATCTATTTTCTAGATATACGATTTTTTCTATAATGTCATAAAATCTTTTTCAAGTAGATTTTTAATCTCAAATCTCGGAACTTTAAATTTCATTAGTGTGGCTTCATCAAAAGCTCCCGCGCGTGACATCACTCGTTCGATATTCCCGCAGGACATCGATCAGCGGGAAGATTCGAAGCCGGTTCACGCAGATTGACATTTTAACGCGACTCATAATGTCAATCGGGCCTATGTGACGATGGACCTAGTCAGGCTGTTTACTACGGGGAGTTGATTACGTGGTCGGTAGAAAACAGGAACGGGATTCTTTTCGGGGGCCGAGAATAGCATGGGAACGGGCAGATATCGCGTTTCGTAGGCAGGCCGCGGCGACGACGGCGGAGGGTAAGTTTCGGGACGGCAGCCAAAGTCCCCAAGCAATTATAGAATTGGATTGGATCGGGGAGTTCGGGAAGGTGGCCGGCATCGCCGCCGAAATCGGTTTCGTTTTATTTTAGCTTAGCTGTCGAAAGCATCCGGTTGTGCATTCTCCCCGCGGATCAGCGTCACGATCACAGTGAGTGTCCCCCTTAGTAGGAATTTCTCTGCTCGTCCAGCACCACCGCGCGAAATTTATTAAACGATTAATAGGGTGATACAGATACATCGGGCGTTGAATGACGGGGTGAAATCTCGCGGCGAGTAATACCCGACGTTCTTGTGATTGCACCACTCGTCGTCCTTCTTTTACTCGCTATATTTAAGGTATGGGCCCTGCTCGCCACTGCTTGCTGTGAATAATTAAAACATTTGTTCAGGATTTTATTAGAATTAATTAAAATATTTTTATATTTTAATTTTAATTAAAATACTTATATTTTTATTATTTTATTTTAACTTATATTTTAGTTAAGTGCGCGATTTATGAATTTTGTGGGCTTTGATCGCGCAATTATTAGCGTAATTTTCATCGATTAAAATTATATTTTAACTTTACAAGATAATTATGATATCCAGGATAATTGATAAGAGGAAAGTCCAAAATCGCGCGTCACGATGGAGGCGATCAAGAAAAAAATCGCGGCGTTGAAACTCGAGATGGATGCCGCGAACGAGAAGGTCGAAACCAATGAGACGAAAGCGAAACAAGAAAATATAAGAGCAGACAGGCTGAATGACGATCTTAGAGATCTGCAGAAACGACTTGTCCAATTGGAACGAGATTATACTATCGCCAAAGCTAACTTGGAACAATCAACCGCTGATCTAGAGCAGTGCGAAAAATCTTGGTCCAGAGTGCGTAATAATGATTAAAACGAATGGATTTTCTAAATCAGATTTCCTACAATATAAGCAAGTTTTTTTTTTCATAAGCGTGTGATAAATTTCTACGAAGAAAACAGTTTTCTAATAATAACATAATTTGTTGAAGCTATCAATTATTAAAAGCTATTAAGAGACGCTATCAAAAAGCTATAGCAATCAATATTCTTCGATAAGTATCTATCTAAAGAACCTTTCACCTTGTACCAATTAATCGTGTTCTACATATAGGCTGAGCAAGATCGTACCGTTTTAACGAAGAAAGTGCAGGAGATCGAAGCGAGTCTCACCAAAAAGGAGGAGCTGCGTCTTTCCGCCACACTAAAACTGGCACGTGCGACCGAACTCGCGGACGACGCGCAGAGGTTCATAAATTTAACGCCGGATTTTAACGTTTTGCAAATGTGATACGTTTGCAAAACATAAGTTAAACAGATTATACATAAATTGTCCAATAAGATAAATTATAGAACAAGATTTGACGAAGCAATGCTATTTTCCTTTTTTCTTACGTACAGAATGTGTAACGTCCTGACGGAGAGGAGTCGCTTGGACGAGGAACGTATGGAGAAGCTGATGTCGGAATTAAAAGACGCAAGATTAATCGCCGAAGACGCTGACGCGAAATCCGACGAAATAGCCAGGAAATTACAATTTGTGGAGGAGGAGTTGGAAGCTGCTGAAGAAAGAGTGAAGACTAGCGAAGCGTATGCATAGCGATTATAATTTGCGTCACATACATATAAAAAAAAAATATATATATATATATGTGTAAATTTTCTCACTTAAAATATCTTTTCGCAGAAAAATCGTGGAACGCGAGGACGAGCTCTTCATTGTACAGAATATCGTAAAATCCCTTGAAGTATCCGAGGAGAAGGTGACGTAACATATACACTGCGATAGTTATTAATCGCGCTGCAATATCACTTCTCGATTATTTTGATTTCAGGCAAACCAGCGAGTAGAAGATTTTAAGCTGCAGCTGAAATCTTTGAAAAAAAAACTGAAGGAGGCAGAGAAGCGTGCAATCACCGCCGAAAGGACGGTCAAGGCGTTATTAAAGGAAATGGACATGAAGGAAGGTAAGACTCTTCTGTAGATTTTATTTCTAAGAGTATTCCAATTATTCTATAAATTATTTTTTAAAAATGATTCTGCTTTTTTTTCTTTTCTATATTATAGAGAAATTGTTGATTGTTTCAGACGAACTCAGAGAAGAAAGGGAAAAGTACAAGGCGGTCTGCGACGACATGGACGCGACATTCGCCGAGATGACAGGCTATTAACATCTTGCGGACAGACTTGATTTAACTCTCGCTGCTACTCATCCTACGCTTCCCTCCGCTTATTCGCTATCTTTTAATATTCATTAGTTCGGCTCGTTGTGCTTAAAAGTCGCTTAAATGCCGTTCGTTTTGTTGTACGGAGAGCCGTGAGCGATATTAGAAATAATCTGCTTCGCGCAATAATATACTGATGGACAAGGCAATGCAATGCGACTTGTTACTATAACTGCTTCGCTTCGTGTAATATCTTGCCAAGATCGAACAACTAGTTCATGGTCGCTTGTTGTTCACTATGTCGATCAAAGATTCACAATTTCATCTATTTCTTTTTCTTTCAGAGGCGTTGGAGGGATTTAATGTCGTACGCGCGAGCGAGGCCATGATATCGCGCATCCTTTTTACCATTCAATGTAAAATGTGTATTTTCAATAAATAGTATCACAAATTCTCTAATGAGTTTTAATCCTTGATGTATCATGCTGTTAATATATTATAAAGTTTTCAAAAACGACTAAATAAATATTATAGGAATATAATGAATAAAAGTTATTTTTTAATTTTATTCGCTTTTTAATATAATATCAATAATCAATTTCTCTAATATTAAATATTATTTATAAAATAGATAGATTGACAAAAGATATAACTGTGAAATTGAAAATAAGGCTCCTGTTGACTCACTTCAGCCATGTTTGATTGATAACGTCAGGAGCGAAAAAATATATTATGAAAATTCTTGCAACGTATATACATTAAAATAAAAATGGTTTGCAATAAAATAGCATTTCTATAATCGATAGAATAGACTTGTAAAATGTACCGAAAACTACCTTTTCGTTATGATAATCAATAAATTGATAACCCACACATGTTGAATTGAATTGCGTCTAATCAAGAATGAAGACAAGCTGTTTGACAGCTGTCGAATTGAAATAAATATTTGCTTTCACATGTTAAATTATAATAAAATTATAAAATGGGAGTCTTCGGTATATTATAACACTACAACAATTATTTTAAATATAAAAGCTATTAAAAGATGCTATCAAAAAAAGCTATAGCAATCAATTTCCTTCGACAATATTTTTATAAAAAACTGCACTAGAACAAGAAATAGCGCTGCAGGTTGTAAGAATAATTTAATTTTTTAACGTTATTTTTCACTTCTTTTAATTCAATTTTGCCAAATTTTGTGAGTGTATTATTAACGCGGACTTAGCCAGCATGCAGGAACCTTTATATCTTAACGTTTGTCACGCAAAATATGAAATAAAAGATATGTCTGTTATTTAAAGTAAAAAAATAGAGATATACTACATCCATTATGAAACTTATTTTAGAACATAATAATTGTTAAACAGATATAATACAAAATAAGAGTAATGATCGATATATCTGCGATCGGCAACAATCATCGGCACAACAAAGCAGACTACTGCTTTAAGAAGAGTCCAAGAATTCGTTTGAGCCTAACTAAAGCGACGGTCGCTTTTATCCTTTTGCATTGCATTGAGTCTATAAAACATTGTCCTCATCGGTCACTGAGTACAGTAACCCACGGACGTTGCATTTTGATACTTCGCTCGTTTCTGCGGTAATTAAAAATTCTGTTTAGCAGAGTGTAAAGCTGAAAATTATCATTTTTATACGCGGCAAGAAGATACTTCAAAGTGAAAGTGTTTTACGTGGATTTAGTCAAAGAGCGTTCTTGATCAGATAACTTGCAATAAAAAGATTATAAAATAATATAAACAAAAATAATTATCGTAAACTAAAAATATCAAAAATTATTATAAAAATCTTTGCTGTACGACAAAGTTTATTAGCTAATAAAAATTTAATTTTTACCACTTAATAAAGCTGTTAAAATATAATTCATTTAAACGCAACAATTTATCTATTAAAACTTTTGTTAACGATCGTTGATTAAAAAGAATATTTCTAATTAATTTCCAACGAAGACATGAACGTCATTAAGAAACGACTGCAGACGTTAAAGCTCGAGAAAGATCTCGCGATGGACAAAGCTGATCTATGCGATCAGCAGGCAAAGGAAGCAAATCGGAGGGAAGAAAAATTGAGGGATGAGGTTCGTGAACTGGCGAAAAAACTGATGCAAATGGAGCACGATTTGGAAGTGAGTAAGGCCCAACTGGTAAAATCAAACAGAGATCTTGAAATAAAGGAGAGGATCTACATCGTGGTTAGTGTGAATCGGAAGAAATGTATCACATGTGTACACAATTCGATTTGCTTCTACATCAATTGTAAAATTACAGACGCAGTCGGAACTGGCGGTGTTGAATAGAAAAATGCAGCAGTGCATGCAGAATTTAGAAAAGTCGGAGGAACGACGTTTGTCGGCTCAAGTAAAACTCGCGCAAGCCATGGAAACTGCTGAAGACGCAAAGCGGTATAAATATTTATATATGCTTTTATATAAAATTTACCATGCAAATTTTTTGCTATAAAATATTTTTTAACGTATTATACACATAATTAATACGACAAATATTTTATATTAATAGTTGTTAAAGTATTGTAGAGATTAAATTTGTATTAACACCAACATTGTTTTTTTTTTCGCGAGAAATATTATGAGCTGTTATAACCGTGAAACTATTCTTATTTAGCATCTGCAAAGTCCTGGAAAACAGGAGCAAGCAGGATGAAGAGAGAATGGACCAATTGATGACGCAGTTGAAGGAAGCAAGGCTCATTGCTGAAGACGCTGACACGAAATCGGACGAGATTTCGAGGAAATTGGCATTCGTCGAGGACGAGCTCGAAGCGGCGGAAGAAAGAGTTAAATCGAGCGAAGCGTACGCGATTCTCTAAATATAGAGACTGGCGTTCTTTTCGGCTGAACCTTTTCCCACTTCTCTATTTTCAGTTTAAACGGGAACGTTTCACAATGTATCCTACTTTCGAGGACTTCTTTTTACCTTTGCATGAAAATAATTTAGATATACGTGTGCATGAAAGATTTTTTACTCACTTAAAAGAGCTTAACACGCTTGACGCAGGATATTATGTTTTAGGAAAATTCTCGAGAGAGAAGACGAGTTATTTATCATCGGCAATATATTCAAGTCCTTGGAGGTGTCCGAAGAGAAAGTAGATATTCTTTTATGCTAATGAGTTTGTATTTTTTTTATCTAAAAAATTAGAAATATATAAAGATTGTTTGTCAGGCTAACCAAAGGGTAGAAGAATTTAAAGCGCAGCTAAAGGAATTAAAAGTGAGACTGAAGGCTGCTGAAAGACGTGCCATAACTGCTGAGAAAACTGTCAAGATATTCGCGAAAGAAGTTGACAAGAGGGAAGGTAATAATCGTGTTATACGCATATTTTATAGATTTTAAATTTTCACACTTTTGAAAGCGATACCGAGAGGGTTATTAATAAATTGTCTCTCGTTCGGGTTTTTAGATTATCTGCTAAAAGAAAAGGAAAAATACAAATATATCTGCGACGATCTGGACTCCACGTTTTCGGAGCTTACGGGATACTGAGCGGACTTTGCAAAATCGATCAATTAAGTGTATCGCCAATCGGAAGATTTGCATTGCACAAGAACACAAATATAAATTCTCACGTTTATTGAATGTCTCATGAGGTTCGCCCAGAAAATCGACCCTATGTTACTTTACACGATATCAATTTATTTAATCGATTCTACGATCGACACAATGCATCGAAATGCCGTACCACAGATTTAATACAGTTTAAATTTAATCGACAATTTGTTTTAATTGTATAATCTCCGATCGCAGAACGGAGAAAGAATTTGCAAGCTTCTTCATTTCACGGAGCTTTTGCGATGATTTTTTAACGCAATCTCACGCCATGATTGGACCGTCTGCGCCGCACTCGCGCCGGTAAGCTTTATCTCTTCCTCTCTCTCTCTCTCTCTCTACAACGACGTAATTAATCGTAGTTACAATAACAATTGTCCATTTGATTTGTTCGCTCGCCTCCTCCGTCCATATATAGATGCAACAATTAAAGTATATTCTCCGAGCTGCACGGATTATCGCAAATGGCGATGGGGGATGCACCGAGTTGTGTCACTGCATCGTCCTTCGAGGACCGTGTAAATGTTCGCGGGGTAACAATGTAAAAATCCGATAAATCGACCAAAAGCACCTTACCGCGACGAGATCTTAAAGTACCAAATTGCAATCAGATAAATGGCAGGACCGTCTAATCCAAATTAGCTTCGTGAAAAATTGCGCAGTAAAAAATTCGTTGATCAGGTTCGAGATCGTTGATTAGTCTCATCGAGTACTTTTCGTTAGCTTCTTACACGATTGTAATAACGAAGAGAACTGGTCCCTGAAAGGTTACGGCAAGATTACTGACAGAACTCGGTCGGTCCATGACGCAAGAAAAATGTACAAAAATCGTGTCGACGAAAAATGTCCCGGCAACCGTACCAAGAGCAAGACGGCGAGTCGCATTTTGTCCTCTTCGAAGATTGCTCTATCGAATTTAATCGAACACTACGAGTTTGATTGACGTGCTTCCCTTATATACATTAACATACGCGTCGTACATGACTGTATGCACGCGTCTTGATGCCCGTGTACTCAAACATATTGTATTCTACATACGTATTATCTACGGCCTCGTCTTCGTAGTGTCGCGCACAATTTTTCCTTAACTTACCGGCATTATCTCGCGATAAACCCGAAATTCTAAACGTTCCCTTAATATTATGGCATGACTAGAATTTCTTAATCCCTTCCTAGACTTCTCTTTTTTTTCGTAAGATCAAAGTTATCGTCGACGTGTTGTACGGTAGCGTACAATAAATTCGGAGCAGCTTCCTTCGCGCTGAAATAAACTAGGAAGTAAAAATACATACGCCACACAGAGGTCTGAATATAAAACATCACATATACTTAACTATTTAGAGTGACGTTTGTCGGCAGGAAAAAGGGGGCCAAACAGGTTTTTTTCTTTTTTACGTTAAAAACGTCACTGTGATCGCGGTAAAAGTTACAAAAACATCTTTTCTTTCGTTCCGGAGTGTGTAAAATGATCTCAATTAGACCCTTTAGGTCGCGACAAGTAGTCTGCGGAATGGCAGTGTCGTGGAAATATTGGAAGCTCGCAGCGCAGCGGGACGCACGCGTAATTAATTAATTCTAATGGCGATTTCGTATAGTACTTTCGAGTTCAGTCTGAAAAAGGAGTTTTTTGCTGGTACGACTTATTGCATAATAGTAAGATTGGTCGCGTCAGATCACGAAGTCTCAAAGGTGCACGACATTAGAAGAGAGATTTGAAGAAGGAGAGAACCTTGTTCATTGTTGCTCTCTCCTTCAAACGTCTCGGCCGACATTTTTACAGAGTGGGAAACGAGACCGCTACGATTAGCTTCGTACTCGATTCCTCCGATCGTAACGCGCTCCGCGTTTACAGGAAAAACGTTCTACATAGAAGTCTTAGGTTTAATAACGGACTTAAAGTAATCAACGGTACTATATTCGTACGTATATATAAACTTTACAATGCAACAGAGCCCAACCGTCAACGATCCGCTTTTTGGAGACTTGGAAGTCCGGTCTCTTTCCTTTTCTGACCCGTTCTCATCCCGATTCCTAATAACATGCGCGCATCGAACACAGACGAGCATAATTTCCAGGATGGCGAAAGCTTCGAGCTGCTTCATATTGATTTATGGAAAAGATAATTTTATTAAGTATCGATAATGTGGAGGAAATATAGAAAAATTAAATTATAGAAATAAACAGAATTATATATATATAATGATTATAATAAATAGCGATAAATTAATATAATTCAAAATAAAATAATGAACAAAAATAATTAGTGATTTTCGTTATCGTGTTAAACGTACTTCCCATGAATAAATGAATTAAAATCTCTTACCATCTTAGTTGCAAGTTAAATATATAAATTCATCCTACTATAACAACATTATATATATGTATTGTAATAACAGAAATTATTACGGAAAGATTAAATAAAGCGAAGAAAAGTAATAGGTAAAATTGATATAAATAAAAAGGAATTTTTTGCAGTGAAAACAGAAGCAGTCTGCCATCTCTCTTGTTCATGATACGCGAAGTACTCTCCCGTGCTCTGTTCGTACGATTAAGTCTTTGGTCTCGAATGGATCGCCCGCCGGCGAAACGACTCGCAGCGGTCTGAGCAAATTGTCGTTTTGGCACGCATTCGTACACGCGATTCAACGATCATTCACGCACAATTCGGACTCGGACTCACTCACGCACTTCACGCACTCCACGCACGTGTATTATCTCGCGTCGCGTTATAGACAAGGAAGAGGAAAAGCACGTACTTATAGATACTTTCGACTAGCTTTCTCGGCTCGATCAACAAAGAAACACGTTTATAGAAGAACAGTTTTACAGTGTCGCGTCACATAGGTATTAAGTATATCGTTGACCAGATATTGTAAAAATTAATATCCGGAATGCAAAAGTTTTTTTAAATGTAAATTAACCTACATAATAATAGCGCAATTATAAATGTTAGAGCTTTAATATTTTTCATGTGGTAAGAAATCATTATGCGTTCTTCTATACTCGCCCATCTTCGTTGCCTCGATCTTCCTCGCACAATATCTTATTTATGCACACCTCTCCCTCGATCGTCGGCGTTAACGAGCAGAACGTAATTTACCTACCATCGACAGAAGACGTGGCAGTCAAGTGGCTCTACGAATGGCCACGAGGAAATTCTCGACGAAACACGAAGGGAAGAGATCAATTTACCTAATCTTTGGCCCACGGGGTTAAGAGAAAAAGAGGATCTACCATGGGGGTTTGCGACATCCGGGGGACAGATTAGACGGCAATGGAGTAATCCGATGAAGGATTATTCTGAGTGCTTGGCCGCGACCATAGCGAGCTCCGCAGCCCCAGTTTCAGTTTCTTCAGGGAGTCGATGTCGCACTCGGCCTCGCTGAGCTCCGGTCGGTCCCCGTTTCCCGGCGTGGGCACCACCCCCTGATTGCCGCCGACAAACGCGGTCTCCGCGACCGAGATCGGCGGCAGTAGTGTGCGTAGAGAGCTCCTGCTGGGAACATGCCATCTTACGAGATAGCAAAAAAAAAAACGAGCTTACTGACGGGTGTTGCGAATAAAAGCGATGTATAATGGAAATTTATATTGGAAATTGGAAAGTTGGAATTATAATCTGTGCTTTGTTATTTCAGAACCATTACCTTGATCGCCCCCTCCGTGGCAGTGACTTCTGTTCGGACATGGGAGAAATGTCCGAAGACGTGCTCGACGTGCCGTGATAGATAAAGTCCGAGACCGCGCGAACTAAAACGACAATTCGTTAGAGTTAGAATGTCGATGAACCTAGCGTTTTTAATACATTTCAGATCAGAACGTACTATGTTTTAATTTTCCAGCGTCCAACTGATTCGACGACTCCGTGCGCGAGCTTATCAGTTGGTCCGGGTCAGACTCGCTCTCGTCGCTCTCGACATCCCCTGGGGTTTGCTGCTTTCTCTGCTGTCGCCTTCTCGACGAGACGCTCTTCATGCTCTGCGCATAGGAGTTTCGTGTGCAAAATGTAAATTATAGCAGAACTCTAATTCAGTTTTAATCTCCATATCAATTCATATTGTTAATTAGCAATTATAGAATTAACAATTTGCAAATTAAATATTACACATATAATACAAAATACAATATTATTAATTTAATATATAACACATATATATATGGTATTCCATATATAATTTATACAATAATATTTCAAAACTGGGTTGAGTAATTAATAAAATTCCAGTGAAAGGAAGAGATTTGTGGGGCGTATACCGTCGCCGCCGGTGGAGGGCTCGCGCACCCTTCGGTCATGGCGTGCTCGTGATACATGAAACTGTGTAGAAGAGTGTTGTTCGGGTGAAGACCGGCCGCCGTGGCCTCCGCCGCGCCTCCCAGTCCGCCCAATGCGCCCAACCCTGCCAGGCTTCCCCCGCCACCCTCCGAAAGCTGGAACGTAGCGTACGGCGAAATGTCCTCCGCTGTCTCTGTAACCCATCAGAGGCATTGCCTACCTTTCAAATCGCGTCGGGCTAACTGTCTCAGTCATCCATCCATTTCGATTTCATATTTACAAACGAAGACGCGCGAAATTATTTCTCAGGCGCAAATATGTAACTATTTTTATGCTTAAAATTAATTAAACAACATTAAACAGAGAGCATTTAAATTTAAATTGATTAATTCTGTGGTTTAAAAATGTATAACGTAATAGATATTTTCTTAAACATTTTTTTTAAGTTTTATTTCGCTAAGCAGCCTTGTTTTACTGTTGACCGGCGCTAAAGGTGGCCGACTCGTACCTGCGCAACAGTAATTATAGTACCAAACCTGGTGGTTGTCCATATCGTAACAAAGGTTCACCTGGAATCTTGTCGGGCCCCGCGCCCGTATTCGCCGCTTGTTGCAATGCCACCTTATGTATCGTGGCATAGTAACGCTCTCGCTGTGTCTCCGCGTTCTGTTGATTCTCCTGCGACTCTTTCATCGGCCGTTGCATTTGGCCTCCCAAATATCCTGGCAAACGTATCCTCCCATTAATCTTTCCAATTTTTTTGGCATATTACAAAAAATGTCAAGAGATATATATTCAAAATGGTATTGCGGAAGAATACCAATAATTTACTTAAATATAAAATGAAGACAATTAGAAAGATTAACAACCAAAAATATTTTACGAAAAAATCTCAGAGGCGATAATTGCGTGTTCATTAAATTGGACTCACTGTTCTTCCAGCGAAAGGCGACAATGACCGCTGCGGCGACCAATGCGACAGTAGCCACTAGCAACGGCAGTATCACCTTAATGTCTGCATAGAACGGCATGGCCGATGTCATCCCGCGCTTTGACAGTCCTGGCGGCGGTATTTCTGCAAAGTTACAGGAACACAGTGCTTTTGGATATAAGCTTTTAAATTTAGTTTCATCGGACGGCGCAAACGCATCTTCGATCACCATTATCTTCCGATGAAAGTTGCGTTATATTAAGTTTTTCCATCCGTTAATTGTCTCGATTTGATCTATCTTCAAACTTACCGCCCTCCTTTGTTAACGTTACAAACGTAAACTCCGCTTGATTACTGCCGGCCACATTATGAGCCTCGACCTTGAGTTGATAGACCGAGCTGGGTGTTAAATTCGTTACGACGAATCGCCGTTGCATCTTAACATTGTTGGACATCAGGGTCCAATGAAACTCATTTATCGGCCTGTACTGAATAACGAAGTACTTTATAGGGCAACCGTTGTCAGGCCAGACGTGCAATCGCAGAACCAAAGTGGTGGAGTTCGGGTTGAGAAAGGCAGCCGCCGGTGGGATTCCCGGAGCTTGGCCCTGAGTTCGAACTGAGAGCACCGGCGACGACGGACTGCTGCCGATTTTGTTATGTGATGTTAAATACAGCTGATACGTATTTCCGCACAGGAGTCCCTGTTAAAGAAATGACAATTTCATTTTCTTCATATGCGTATTGCTTTCGATAAACTTGATCTCTATACTAATAAAAATCTACGTATTTGTGCTTCATTTTTAATTAAAATTTAATGTATCCAGAATACGTGTTAACTAAATCGCACTTGAATTTTGATTATTATTAATTTTATTAATTTATTGTATTGCATTAGATCAGTCTGCTCTTAACGCATGCTCGTATACTACGCTGTTTCTTATAACATTTGCGGTAACTCGTGCTTCTTTAAACTGTGATTTAATGTAATTTTTTTTATTATAAATTTAATAAAATTGTAAAGTTTCTTTTTAAGAGAAAATAAATACAATTTGTTGTCAATATATAATATATAATGTATAATATTGAATCACTTTTTATTTTTATATAATAAGAAACGTATTCTAAATTTTATATAGATTATTTATAATTATATATTCTAATAACGAGTCTCTCGTATAATACGGACTATAATACAAAATCTGCGCATTATATAGAAGTTTATGATATAATTTTAGAATTTGCTTAAAACAATTAACATTTTTTTTACCAACGATTAATATTACTCTACTAATTTCAGGCAAGTTTACCTTTAGTTCGTGACTGGTAGCATGGCGAGATAATTGTAACTCATCGAGAGTACCGTGGGTAGTTCGATAATACAGTGTGTAACCTGTCAAAGGCGCACCACCGTTATGCTCGGATTTCCAATGTAATAACACGCTGCTTGACGTAGAACTGGTTACATACAATACAGGAGCACTGGGCGGAACTGCAATAGTAGATATTTAAACTGTAAAGCATTCTAAACTGCGCTAATATTCTGCTCAGTTAAAGTCTATAATAAGTTATCTATTTAAACCTATCTAGCAGAATATTAGCATCGTAATTATGTAATTACATTATAATAGCTAGAAGCAAATGGATAAATAATTATTTTAATATTGTAATCCATAATATTCCTTTGAATAAGATTCCTGTGTTTTGTTAAAATTAAAATGGCACATAAATGGAGAAGAGAATTAATCGCAATAATTACCTTGCACCGTGAGAGTGTAATGCAGCTTATCGCTGCCTTGGGAGTTCTCCACCTGACAAGTATAATTCCCGCTGTCCTGCGACTGCAGATTCGACAACACGAGTTCCCCGGTCGTCAAGATCTGTATGTTTCTAGCGGAATCGGTACGTATCTGCTCCGTGGTACTCTTGTACCAATCTCTCGTCGGATCCCCGACCGCGTTGCATGCCAAAGTCGCCGAACCCCGCCATGGACGCACCACGTGCCCGCCGAAAGACGTGATCCTGGCTGGTACTCGATTCGTCGGTACTTGTGCAGCCACCCTCGAACTCTGGCCCTCCCCCATTCGGGTGCTACCAGTCACCCAGAATTGATACTCAACGTGTTGCTGCAAATCAGTCGCCTCGAAATACGTACTCGTCGCCGGTAACGTCTTTTTGCCGTGATTCAGTTCCTCCCGTCCGTCGACAACTCTGTGAAATTGTTTTATTATCTTTATAAACTTGATGAAGAATAATATTTAACTTACAATTAGTAGAAATTTGATTATACGAGATACTTTAAATTGCAAGACCACTAGTTTTGTCTCATAGGCAAGATGCAAAAGACATAATACAAATTTTTATTTACTTATTTTTATTACCTTGTATAAAGATTGTATTTTGTAATAACTCCATTTGGCTCGAGTGGCGGTAGCCACGAGATGAATAGAGCCTGCGGCGAACTCACGACGACCTTGATATCAGCCGGACTGCCTGGCACTAAATAAGAAACGAGAAGAATATTTATTAAAATTTTGTCAAAAAGAAAATAACTCTAAGACGTCAAGCAAATCACCGTCTTCCTCCGTTTGGCAGTAAATTGTCGCGGAAGGCACACCGTCACCAATTCTAGTATAAGCCAAAACCTGGATGGTATAATTAGTGTACCGTCTGAGCCCAGTTAGAACTGTTGTCAAAGCGCTCGTTTTACGGGCCTAATCACAGAATTAACTAATTAATTAAGATAGGAGAACGCACGAAACAAACGATTAATATGTTAGAATAATCACCTCCATCTCATCCACGCCTCGCCACGCGTCAGCCAAAATCGGTTCATAATTCAATTTGTAACCCTGGATAATACCGTTACTGTGAGTGTTAGGCGGAGGTTGCCAGGACACTTGCAAGGACTGAGAAGTAAGTGCCACGCATCTCACATCATCCGGCGGCATGCTGGGAACTAAAAACAATCATTTTTCATTGTCACATCTTAAAGATCTTAGAGAAAATTAAAAAAAAAAAAAAAAGGATTTAAGATAAACAAAGATTATTTATTTTTAAGATTAAGATAAGATCTAGAAACTTCAATAATCACCGTCTTCCAAGGTCTGGGTAACCAATGGTTCACACAAAGGTCCTGGCCCAACCTGATTGTAAGCTCGAACAACGAGAGTGTATCTGGTGTATGGCCTAAGACCCGTAAGTCGAAATTCCCCGCCGCCTTCCTCTCCGTCGCCCGAGACGGAGCTGAAGTTGTACGATGGGTTGTTTGAACTGAAATAATAATTTAACTGGTATACTATTCATCCTTTCGTCAAGGAATTTCTCCACAATCATTGAAAAGCTTATTTATAATATATTTTTCCTTAGATATTATCGCGCCGGAGATCCGCTCGCGTTTCCGTACGGGCGTGACAATATTATCGAATCGATCTTGGTGGTGAGTTCAAATTTAACTCCAATCGATCTTTGTGTATTATCGCTGATGCGTTGCACGATTGGCTACACTTATATTCCTTACTTCGAAGCATTATATATTTTATTCAGGGATTAAATTACTTTGTAACAATTACCTCGTTTCCTTGTAACCAACATTGAAACCCTGTATGTCACCGTGACGAAGCTCCAACAATGGCGGTGACCAAGTAACGAGGATCTCGGACGAGGAGAGAGGTCTGGCCGCGAGATTCATTGGCGGACCAGCTGGTTTTTGCGGCTCGGTTCTGACGATGAGCTCCGGCGAAGGGACAGATCGGCCCGCTGGACCTTCCGCTATTACGCGTATGGTGTATCTCGTGGCGGGTTTTAAATCGTCGATCAATGCCGCGTACGGCAAGGGTGGTCCGGTAAACTCTTGTTGCTGCCACATTCCGCCTAGCAATTTCGATTTAAAGATATCAGAGCTTCCTTGAGTATATTTTGCATTATTGTAAATTGAGAAAAAATAAATTTTATTCGAGACAATTGAAACATAAGTAGGTATAGCTTGAAGTTTATCGAAGTATTAATTTATGTAAGACAAAGTTTATTATATCTCAAGAGTTAAATTATATATTTATCAAATTTATTATAATAACTTATAATTTATTATTTTTTATGCACATAATGTTGTAATGTTTAAAAGTGGATTTCACGTTACTCCAAATGCATCTTTCATTTTATGTAAAATAGTATTTGCCAATTTACCTTCGCCCTCTTTGTACTGGAGAATATACTTGGTGACCTCGCTGGTGTCCTGCGACTTATACTGCCATTTAACGTTAATGCTGCGACTAGCCACCATGGCAGTTTCTAGGGCGCTCGGCGGTTGGGGCGGTTCTAAAACATGCGGAATTCGATATTAATGCACTCGTGTACATCGACACATATATGTATATGTATATATATATACACATATCGCAAGAGTATCGCATTTGGAATTCAATTATTCTATATCGGGGCGAATTGACCTATAAACCCATATCGTACCTTGGACGAGGAGTTGCACCAGCTGCTGATCGCGCCCGTAAAGATTGTTTGCTTGGCAGAAGTACGCACCGCTGTCAGCTGCTTCCGCCGAAGAGATTTGCAATTGTGCGATGACACCGTCCGGCGTTACTTCCTGCTTCACTGCGACGCTTTAGAGAGACGAATTTATAAAAGTTCATTAAAAGCTCGATGAAAGGGGGCACAACTATGAAATATTCATGTATCATCGCATCAGAAGTGGTATATGCTAATATTTTTGGTACAAACTCTCCCTTTGAACAACAGCAGCATTTCAGTGTTCTCTTGTTAATAAACGGATGAACGGATTATATTTGATCCTTTTAACCGGATATACATATATACGCTCCCTGAATTTTTCAAGTGGATGCGTTTCGCATGTCTGCGTATGTTGCCTATTATCAACCCGGAATGCATTATTAATACCGTCGCATCTCATTTGCTAAATTCCGCTCGACATGATCGATTTATCGAGACTAACGTGCCGCTCGCAATAAACGTTCCATACCGAAACGACACGTTAATCTAAACGAAAATCGCAGCGGGCGCAGAGATTTTGCGCCATTTTAGTTTATTCATCGCGAGTATCGATTTTCGCGCGCGCGTCCGTGGAAAGTCCGTTCATCTCTATGATTCTACGTACGGTTTAATCTCGACTTACCGGTAATTCGTCGAGGGATTCAGCTCGCTTTTACCACCTTTCAGCCAGGTAACGGTAACCGGCTTATCGCCGTGTACTTCGCAGTGCAACGTCGCCGTGTCCCCTTTCTTTACGGTAACGAGCCGCGACGGCGCCGCGAAATACGGAGACGCTGCACAGAAGCGAAAAAAAAAAACGATGTAAGTTCTATATGATGGGATTTCAACATTTAGAATCAAACGCGAACGCTTGTATCGCATTGTGCAAAATATTTAATTTTGCAAAGAAGAATTGTCTGATGCACTTTTACTCACAATTGACCTTTAATTGCACGACTTTGCCTAGACCGCTTCCAATGCCGTTGTTCGCGTGGCACAGGTAGAAGCCCTCCCTGTCTTCTTTCACGTGTTGCAGCAATAGAGTGCCGTTGCTGAGGATCTTGGTGTAAGTTCTTTCGCGCAACTCCTCGTAATCACCGGCTTTGCTTCCTGTTAACAAGTGCCGCGTGAGAAAGTCAAGCCGATCGGTGCTCAACCTACTTGACGTGAAACAAAATCCTATTGCGCTTTCCTGACTCGCGAAAAGAAGGGATTTTCCGCATAAGTAGTATGAAATAAAAAATTTATCTATCTTTATAAAATAAACATAAACGTCACGCGAGACAATTGCACAGAAAAAAAGAATATTCTTGATTTGAACATATCTTTTAGTTTCAACGTGCAAATCTTGAAATGGGATTATATTGCGTTACGAAGAAAACTTGCTTGAATGAAGTATCTTATATATCATAATTCAACCAAGAAAAAAGGTTGAAATAAAAAGTTGAAATTCTTATAAGAAGAAGATTGTTGCGTTTATACGAGTGTATATATAAGTTTATAATTTGATACTTCTTTTTCTTTTGTGTATAGAAAAATAAAAAGTGATTTAATATTATAACAACCAATTGCATTCATTTTACTTTAACCCTCCGTGTGTAAACGTGGGTCAACGGGGTCCGAGCTAAAATAATATTTGCTCGTAACTGTAAAACTTGCAAGCTTGTTAGAAAATATTAAACAAACACGATGTTCATCAAAATAACTATAAAATAAACTACAATTTAGATGTTTTGTGAATTTCTTCAGATTTTTTTAAATACAATATTTTAAGGTAGAGAAAAATAGCGTCGAAGATGACAAACGTATGCACATAGAGAGTTAAAAAGAACTTCAAAATTCTATTAAATTCATATATTAAACAAAATCTAAATATAAACCTGAATAAACCTGAAGTGATTATGAGACTCTCTCCATAAAACTTTGAATTTAATAAAATTATTAACAAAATAAATCCCATATTAGAAGTAATCTTATCTCCAAAGAAATCCAAAGCAGCTGTTGTTGTCAAAGTAATATTTAAAGTCGAATAATATGTGCGTAAAATTGCGCATATACGAGTATATGAGTTTTGATTTGACACTTCTTTTTTTTCCGTGTGTGCACTAAAGTCGCTTTATTTGCAGTTGTCTTACCAGTGGCTTTCTTCCACACGATCGTCGGCGTCGGGACGCCCTGCGCCTGGCAGTGCAGCGCGACGTGGCGATTCCTCTCGACGCTCACGTCGCTTGGCTCGACGATCCATCTGGGCGGCACTGTAACGTCAGAGATACCCGCTTTACACAGATCAGTCACGTGTGTGGCAGCGTTCAACTTATTATGTCTTGCTTTTACTGGTCGTTAGCGATTTAGAGACAGGTACGTTTTCGTGATAGAGAGAAAGAGAGACAGAGAGATATAGAGAGATATATAGAGAGTAGAGTCGTGAAAAAGCGCGACGCAAACGAAAGAGAGCTACGTGAGAGATCTCGTGTCGCTTCGACGGGCAACACGCGATTCTGCACGTCAAAGAGATCGAATCTCAAACGAACCGATAAAAGACGGCGCGAAAGAGAGAAAGAGAAAAAGAGATGTACACGAGAGGTGGCCTCGCGCGTGAAGCTACGCCATTCTCTCGCGTTTGATCTTCCCTCTTTTGAAAAAAATACGCTCTCTACTCTCGCGCGATTTTTCGCACTTCTCAATTCCTCCGCGCTCGACGCGAGAATATTCCCGTATACGCGGACATTCGCGCGACGAAGAGAACTGATAAAGATATACTGAGAGAAGATAGAGTGAGAATGAAGGTAAGTATGCGGAATATGGGGCAGAATTGTGGAGAATCAGGGGGTCATGAATCGATGCGAGGCGTATTTCGCGGGTGTCAATTGATATATATATATATATAAAGTCTCGTGTCATTCGCACGCCAGGCAGCAGCAGACAATTCACCTCTATGTTCAACACCGCAACAGGGTAACAAGGAAAGTGACAAGGGCGGAGGCAATCGATCATCTATATTATCTGCAACGTTAACTCTCCTAGGAGCTACCAACAAGGACAACGAAACGAAGGCGTCTCTATGATAGCGCGCGACAATAGTACGTATAACAGCTCTTAGCTCGTAATAAGAAGGGAAAAAAAAGAAAAAAAAATTAAAGAACAGACGGATGCTTTGGTCGTCAAAGTTTCTCGATCCGGCGCGAGATTTTGCGTCGCGCATCGATTTGTCGACAAAGTCTCAAAGTAGTAGGGGGTGGTTCTTGTACGATCAGGTGTATTGTTTGGCAAGGTTCTACTTCTTACTGTGGTGAAAAAAACGCTGCACAAGCGAGATACTGTGAGTGGGAGTTTCCAACGTTTTACAAGACGGCAAAGTATCGGCCACGCATCGATCGCGTGCGACAATATATAATATATATATAGATAGATAGATAGAGATATATAGATATATATGTATATAACATATGTAACGTGAGTATACAAATATACTCGAGCCCAAACGGTGGCGTGTGAAACAAGTAGAACTCTCGGAAAGAGGTACGCAAAGGGCGGGAAGTGTTTGGGTGCGGACCTCGTGAGGGTGGCGAATAATAATAATAATAATAATGATACCAATAACAATATATATGTATATATAAGTACCCGCGTCTAACGACTAGTTCAATAAAGTACGAATTTAATTAATGATATACGTACTACTAGCCTACTATTTTTTACTGGTCGCCGACGAGGCGGAGGATGCGCGCGCTCGGAGTATTTTTACGAGTTCATGCTCTTGTATCGAGTACCGCGCTTGCAAATTTCAGATTCTATCGGCCGCCGGCAAGCTTAGGAGCTTTTCGCTATGTTTGTAGGATCACTTTACTTTCCTTACTTTTACGAGGCAAAAGAGCTTGCGGGCGCGATACACGAGCGTTCGGCATCCTCGTCCCGTTGCGACGAAAGAAATACAAAAAAGAGAAAGAGATACGGACGGACAGAAAGAAAGATAGAGAGTGAGAGATATGAAGATAGAGAGACAGAAATAGAGAGACAGAGAGAAAGAGAAAGTTTGGTGAGAAAGCATGCAGAAGTGAATAAAGGTTGCCTTCCAACGAGCCCAAAGGAGAGCCAGCGCAAAGGTCGGTGAAGATTGGTCGTGAGCGTAGTGGCACGTGCTCGCACTTGGGTGATCAAGATACTTCGATATATGTTTATTTAAGATATAAATTCGATAAACACACAGACACACACAAAGAGATAATATAAATATATTTACACGTAAAATGTGCAGGCAATGTGATCTACGACTACATAAAGAGATCATGCCGAATGAAGTAATCGATGCTCACATACACACGCACGCACGCAGGCCAGAAAAAATCTTTTTTTTTTTTCGTTTTCATTTATTTGTAGCTGCAGTTGTTGCTGTTGTTGTTGTAGTTGTTGTAGATGAAACAAGTAAAAAATAAGGAAAGGTGCAAACTGTTACCTTTATTATTCGGTCAAGTCAAGCAAACCTCGGGGGTCCACGAGATACCGACGCATTCCCAGAGAGCCAAAGCAACGCAAATGTAATACACACTGTGTTCTGGGTTAAGAAGGGATATCGGATGGATCTCCGGGAGGGACTCGATAGGGTCAGGGACGAGGGGTAGAAGAGACGAGGACAGGAGATTCGGAGCGTAATGATCGTGATCTCGCCCGGGGGTGAACGTGCTGTCACTCGAAATCTCGATGGTATCGTCTTTAAGCGTCTCTTAAGCCGTGGAGCCAATGTGAAGTACAGAGTCTCTCTAAATGTCACACATCCCGGCGAGAACACAGCTATGATGAACTATGGTGAAGCGGGAACCGAGTCAATAAGCGCGGTGATATGTCGATGGCGGTGGATGATGAAATGGCAGCTGAGACTGGAGAACGGGCCGTGGGAGCGATGGAACGGATGTTTCAGAGGATGACGTTTGACCCCAACAAATTTCGAGATTTTGCGGCATTGCAAACTGGTAGATCGTTGAAAATTCATTTGACAGACTTCCTCACCGTATCTGATGTTGACTATTCGAATGCACAAAGTTATTTAATTATTATATGTATTGCATATAAATCTTAAATTTATCATATTAAAATTAATGCTTGTAAGTGACTGATGCTTATAAACAGCTTAATGAACAGTATTACAATGTGTGATCGAAATTCTTCTAAATTTAGAGAAAAAAAAGATAGAGATTTATTAGATTAGAGATGTCAATTAATTTAGATCGGGGTGAAACGATCAGGGGATTGGCAAGGCGATTATTAGGAAGTCTAGGACAAGGGTTGGCGATCATCTAGTTACCTTTTACCTGTAGCTTGGCCGTGTACCTGACCTCGGCGGCGGGGTTCGCGGCGACGCAGGTATAGTCGCCGGAGTGCTCGGCCGCGAGATTCGTTATACTGAGGAGGCTCGAGTAAGGATCCAGTTGGGAGACATTTGCGACGGATGCCAGATTCGGCGGCAAGGGAAAGGGACTTTGGCCGTCTTTCAGCCAGGATATGGTCAGGGGTGGATCTCCCGCCGCGACCCCGCACACCGTCCGCGTCCGCATCCCCTCGGATAGTCCCTCTTGGAACGTAAATGGCTCAATAATAGGGGGTACTGGAAAAGGTCAAGAGAGAAGAGAGAACCATACGTGAGAGCAAGAAAAAGATGGCACCAAAAAACGCAAGAACCTTGTAATACCAGGTATACGTGTTCTTTTCATATATATATGCATAAATATATATATATAGATTTATACTGTGAGACGGTATGTGTATATATATATATATTTTTTTTTTTTTCAGTTCTTTTTTGCTTCTGTTCCTTCCGCTTCATATTAACAGTGGTACGTCCATGTATATGTAGATATATATATATAGAATATAATATGTATATATATGTAGAATATATGTACAATAGAGGCAGTATAGTAACGTAGCAATGTAGAGGAGAGAGAGGGTGGCCCCGCCGCGGACCTGCCCCTGACGCCCTCACACCTTATACACTTAAATTGGCATTGCACACTTGCGCGCAGCATCCGATCCTTTTCAAAGTAAGAGTAAGGCTTCATCTTTTCGAAGCTACCGCATCGTTTCCTTCAAGATACTCGATCAAGTTTTAATCATTTTAGAGCGTATGGAGCGATTTTTACAAAATTCTTCGATGTCTATCTCAAACACTGTGACAAGCACGGCTAAAAATTAAAAGCTACAGCAAAACGCGAAAGAGATAGTCAGACAGAGATAATTGTAAACATCTGAATGAAAGAGAGGAAACGCGCGGCGTCGCTCTCGAAAAGTCAAAGCGCAACTTCTTTTTGAGGACGTGTGGGAGAGGTAGAGGCGGGTATCGTGCATAAGGAAGAGTCACGCTAAGCGTGAGCAATCTTTAATTACAAGTCACCAAGTCTCTACGTTCCTTGGTGACGAGAAGTCGGCAAGGTCCCGTCGTGGATTGCTTGGAAGCGCATCGCCAACGAGCCCGCCGAAACTTTGATCTTTGTGTTAAACGAAATTATTTACGGCAGATTTCGCGACGTGATCCCGTATCCTCGCAAACTAGAACGTAACAATAGCCGTTGACGATAACGGCGCGCAGCTTCCATGTGCCGCTTCCATTTTCGAGCCCGGCCGACACAAATCGCACGCACGCAACGGGCACACACGCGCACACGCAAAACTCGGGCGGTCAGGCGGTCGTCGGGCAAATTGTAGGGGGCCTAGAGGAGGATTACCATGAACCACAAGCCGCTGCGTGTGCGATACCTCTGCGGCCACGTTACGGGCCACGCACGAGTAGTTGCCGTTGTGATCTGGAGATAAACTTTCAATCATCAGTATGCTATTGTACTGGTCCATATTGGTGACAGTGACGCGTTCCGACGGCCCCATCGAGCGTCCGTCCTTGAGCCACGTGATGGACAGCGGCAGATCGCCTCTGGTCACCGAGCACGTCAGGGTGGTGCGTTCGCCGAGATGCAGGTCGCGATCTGCCGTGAACGGGCTAATTTTGGGGGGAACTGGAATAATAACAACGAGACAGCTCGTGAGCGCACGTTACGATACATAGACGGCAATCGGTAACATGGCACGTGTCTCGGGCCTCCTTCCACGCAATCCTAAAGCTTATCTACCGTCCCTAGCTCTGCATGACCTCGTGTTTGCTCTTCGTTGTTCGATCGATTACACAGATGATGGTCTTTCCTATCGTCGTCTTCCCGCGGCATCGTGGATCCGCCTTTCGTCTCGCCGCGGCACTCATTGCCAGATAGTCGTCTTTCGGTTTTCGGAATTATCCACCTGCGGCAATTTGTTGTTCATAGGAAACTAGAAATGAGGCCTTACCGATCACCGCGACGTCTCCGGATCTCCTAGCGCTGTGACCTTGCTTGTTTCTCGCCCAGCAGGTGTACACCCCGGCGTCGCTCTTCTTCTGCACGCTGCTGATCATCAGGGTGCCGTCCGCGAGCACCTTCTGACGCAGGTCGTCCGGTAATTCGCGATTCGCTCTCTCCCACTTGATCTCCTCGATCGGATATCCGGCCACCGGGCACTTCAAACGGAGAGTCTCACCAGCGACGGCGGTCACTTTCGGGATCAGGCGTATGTACGGAAGTCCTGGACGGGAAATTTCACGTTTACGTATTTTCCTTGATTTTTCTAGTTCGATGAGTTTCGAACTGATGGAAAACTACGCGATAAGATCGGTAAACAATCAAATAACTGGCTGTGTAGAACATCGTTCTCGCGATTTAATAACGAAACATGTCCAACGAAAATATATTTTCATAATGTACCTTTCTAGATACCTACTAAAATTTAAATTTGTAACATTCTCTCTTTAATTAATGTCATATAATAATTAAATACTGATAGTATCAGACCCTAATTTCAGGAAAAATACGATCATATCACAGTTTATACGTGATGATGATTTATGGTCATAAATTAGTGATAAGTCATTAATCATTGATGCGACTATTTGATATCAAAAAGCGAGAGGCGAGCTGCATCTCTATACGGTCAGTGTTGGAGCGGCTACACTGCGTGAAATTAATTATAATTTGTCTCACATTATACACGATGATAATTAGCGGAAAGGTACTCACCGTAAACATTCAGTCGGGCAGCATGTGTCACCTTTCCCGCGCGATTTTCGGCAGTGCAGGAATATTCACCTCCATCCTCCACCATGACGTGGCTTATATTGACGTGGGATATAACGTCGCCGTGCACTGTCACGTATTGGCCAATGACGAACCTTGCGCAACAATCAACGAGCTTTTGATTTGAAAAGCAATTTACGGAGTAATTCGCCACGTTCGGCGAATTTACAAAGGATAACTAAATATTCCGCGTGATACTTGCGCGTTAAAAAAAAAATTGTTTTTAACGTGTAATAACAGTTGTAGAATAATCGTGTTTCCCTGTCGCAACACCACCGCGAGCAATAACATTGCAGAGATGTGTAATAAAAGCGTGATAAAACTGAAGATGGCAAAATGATACGTGGACCTTTCACGAGGAGCGTTTCGCATTTCTATTTGTTATCGGTCTGGCGCGGACTAGACAGCTCTCAAATCGGTTGCAATCTCGTGAATCTCGGCGAGTGCGCGCCGCGAATCCCCGGTGTTATCGTTGCGCGTTATCGTTCAGAATTTGTCACGTTCCATCTCGATCAGACGCGAGAATGAAACTACGCCCGTCGGAAACTGCGTCCGGTTGCGAGCGAAGGGGATACGAGCGATAAGGGATAGAAAGCCGATGATAAAACGGGATACAGCGAAGTCCGCGAGATGGTGGATCCTTTACGTCTATCAGTCGTTAAACTACACGTGGGGCTCGCGGATGTCACTCTTTCCGAAGCAGTATATGCCCCATCCGCACGATAAATATTCTCTCGTTTCCGCCTGGGATATTACATGCGGAATTGCCTGCACGCGTATATACGATCGCGTACGGCACCGTCAGAAATTATAGTTCAATTACGATAGTGATATAAATAACGTTTAAGATGCCTCGTCCAATTTATGGTCCACCATTTTATTTTAGGAACGTCGATCCCGATTATTTCGCTCCTTGCCTCTCCGAGTTTTGTTAACAACATTAACACACTAACACGTTATACATATACATAATAATAACTAGAATAATAAAGAAAACGGAGAATATAATGTATCTGACGTCATAATATGAATATAACTCAATGTTACAAATTACACGATATTTTCCTTTCTTTCTTTCCACTTTTTTTGCTCTTTTTGTAGGATCATTAGTTACGCCAGTGAATTACGAGATATCAACTCTCAAATGGCGAACACGCGGAATAACGGCAAAAATGTAGGCTATTTCGGAGAATTGGGACGAGCTTACCTTCCATTAGTCGGTAAGGGAAAACCGTCCAACGCCCATGATACCTGAGGTGTAGGGTTTCCTGCGGCGGAACATTTTAAGGACACGGCGGGTCCCGGCTGGAGAGTTTGCTCGATGAACGAATACAGGAGCACTGGCGGCGCGTCTGGAACGTTAACGTGTAAGGCGAGCTTAATTACGCGAAGGGGAACAAATTTATGCCGCTAACCGTTACCGTTAATCAAAGTTGCTAGAACACGAAAATACCTGGGAGCGATCGTTTAACGTAAAAGAAGAAAAGGGCGAGCCGTGTTTCCGTGATGCGGAATTAATGCAAATTCGATATCGCGCGGATAAACCAATTCCTCGCTCTTGAAAATTGTTACCAAGGTATTTATATCCGTGTTTGTGTATCATGCAGTTCAAGCTGGGTAAGTATATCTAAAAATCCCGGTTGAAAAATTTTATCCTTATGCATATCTGTATTTCCGCTATGAAAATGTGGATTACTGATATAATCCACGCGAGTACCGCGACCCGGCAATAAAACGCGGGGTGCAGTGGTTAAACGAGCGAACCGTCGAAAGAAGAAGGCGGACCAGGGTACGCGATCTCCTGGTCCTGAAAGCCGCCACGCCCAACGCACATTCGCGATGGAATGCGAGAGACAATGGAATCGTCGTTATGGAAGCGCCGCGCAGATATTTTTTCTTTTCTTCGTCGATGTTGCTCCGGAGCAACACGGAGAAAACAGGACCGACACGCGAAGTCTGCGAGCGAACGAGCGAGAGAAGAAAATTCCGCGTGGATTTTCGCGAGAGAGTACGAACTCGGGTCGATTTTTTTCCAGCCGCGCCTGCAATTAAAAGCGTCGATTCCGCCGTCATTAGAAAAAGCTTCGCTGTCGCGTCGCGAGGACTATGCTGGTTCGCCACCCTCGAGAAACGGAGGAAGAAGACAGTCTCGTCGTCGAAATGAATGAATTCCCGGATTCCCGGTGCTTTTCGTGTTCGCGAATCCATGTGCAAATTGATGAATCCCCGTCTCGATTCCTCTCGACGATCATCAGCGCGCCCGTCATATAGTCGCGTCGTCGCGGCTCTCCCACTTCCGGTCGATGAGATGGAATTTTAAGTGACGGTGATAGCGATTGATGTCGGTATTACAATATCTTGGAGCAAGATGTTCGCTAGGAACGTTTTACCGTTTTTACGTTGATTGTACGTCCCGTGAATAATTAATATCCATTATTATCCCAACGTTTGTCAAAGTGTGCGAGTTGTCGGGCGAAATAACAATGAAAGTCAAGTAAAAATACTGATATACGCGATATATTCCTTCGCGCATAATCATTATATTTCGACATAAACTTCTAGGTCCTTTTTTTTCGTTGTAACGCGATCAGAATTCCGCTGCAGTAGAGTAATTGGATTTATATTTTCATCTTTCTCTGACGTTCGACATCGTCGCGACTATTTCCTACGGAGCAATATAAAAACGGCAAATTAAAGCACTCGGACGTTAGTCGAATCGGTAAAAACGCGTTCCGAGCGCATACACAGAGACGGCTCCGCTCGAAACACGAGGAATTCATTTTGAGTAATTTGGCAGTTCTGTTCGCTCGAGGAAATGACTTTTCTGCCGCCGCTTCTATTCTGCTGCGTACCATAGAATTCGCGCATTTGCCCTGACGCTTGAAATTGTAGCGGACGGAACATTTTATGTGCGGCGGTTATACACGATATTCCCGAGTTTCATATGTATTATTAGTGCGAGAGAAAAGAGAAGAAAAGAGAGAAACAGAGAAGCCTTGGCAAAAATTAATTTCGACGCATTTTCGGATATTAAATTATTAATAGTCACACCGACATCGATTTTAGAAAAGCAACGATGTTTTATGGCACGCAAATCTTCTCCGGCCATCAATAGCAATGTGATTGAATCGATAAAGCGTTCGCTAATCGCGAGAACGCCGATAACCGATCGTACGCGGCTACTATGCCGGGCGGATTTTACGAGCGAGAGGTGTTTGAATTTCACGAAATGCACCTTGTACAATTTGCCGGGCGCTCACTCAGCCTCGGAAATGACTCTATTTTTTTTTTTTTTTACAGCCGCTCCGGTTCCGAGCGGGCCGCTTTTCTCATCCTCGTCGTCCTCGCGCACGGCGAAATTGCATCGGCGATAGCTTTGTCCCGCTCGCTCGCGCAAACCAGGATGTCCTTGCCGTTGGCGTTCGCTCGCTCGAATTCTCTTTGACGTAAATTCCGTGCATTACTGACGCTGACGAGCGAGAGACACTAACTTCATTGTTGTTTCAAAGGCCTTTCCTCCCTGCTGGTCGCCCTACCCTGCCACCAACACTCCCCGAATAACTGGTCTAGATATACAGGGTGTGCCCGGTCACGGGTATGGCGCGGGCGGTGTGGTCAACTATGTATTAACGATAGGTTCTTGAGCGAATTTTTAATAGCGAATATTTCACAAATGACCTGGTCGCTCTCGCCGCGGCACTTTCTGAAATTTTCATCGTTGAATTATGCCGGGAAGCAAAACTCCGAATTAAATCTCCGCTGAAACGCAATCCACCTGGGGCTAATTAAGTTCCGCTAATGAAGTTTAATTCATGAGAAAAAACTTCTTGATATCCTACATAAAATATTCCTGTAATTAGAGCTGTACAATTTTTGCTGAACAAAAAGCGACTTTTAATTCGTCGAGGAACCTATTATTAAGGTCGATATCATGCAAGAGGTATAGACGCTCTACGTACAGAACGCATCGAGATGCTGCAAGACCGACCCAAGGGTAGGGAGTACACAGCTGCAAAACGAGGTAAAAGCGCGATAAAAGAAGATCCCTTTCCGCTTCAAAGTGGGTGCCTATACCCTTCGGCCGGCAGCTCGGCACGCGGCAGCGGCCGCCTCTTTGCCGAGTAATCGAGTTCTGTGTAATTTGATAGGTAGTATAACGCGGGCTGTCGATCGGTGCGCGGTGTCTTCTCTCTCGCTGGGACACCTTTGACAGCGCCTTTCGAGGATGACAGGAGGGTGAAAGAGAGAGGCACAAAGAGAGAGAGAGAGAGAGAGAGAGAGAGAGAGAGAGAGAGAGAGAGACGCGGGTCAATATCCTGGCGCAAGGAGATCGAGCCACCGTACTAGACGTCTCCGTTATTATATGGGATCTCTGGGGATGATGCTACACTCGCGATCGGAACGCTGTTATTAGTACTTTCCGCGTGAAACCGTGAAGCACGAACGATCGTTACGCTGAGCCTTTAATAGTTAACGTATTTAATCGATGAAATGTCTCTTCCTTGCTCGAGCGGAGCGCGTCGCTCCTCGCTCCACTCTCGTCTAAAGTTGAACTATCCCTATCTACATAACGTTATTTCTCGCTAAGACGAGCACGATGCCTCTTCCTCGATGCTTCCAAATTAGTTAAAGTACTTAATATTTAAACGAAGCACGGAGATTCTGTCGGTTACACGTGCAGAATATTCTAATTAAGTATTTCGTGTTTCATTATTTTCGACGTTTTTCCACTGGCACATATCGTACTTTTGATATTCAAGCTTGCGTAAATTTCTCGGATGTTCCTGCGACACGTAACGGGAAGACGGATACCGAAGAAAGTATTTACATACCGCCTAGTTGAAGTTCCGCCGATGCTTGAGCCGTATCGCCCTCCGACCTTCTCACAATGCACTGATACATGCCGCGGTCTTCCCTTCCGATTCCGTTGAGCTTCAGTAATTCCGATTGCCTTCCTGTCCCTGGAAGTTGCCGGCCATCCTTGTACCACGTAATAAAGTGCGGTCCAGCTTGCGGATGCGTGCCGACCTCGCACCTGAACTCGGCGTTGCCCCCTAAGTGAACACTGAGCAATGGAGGCGTTACTTCCACGTGAAGAGGCGCCGTCACGATTAACCTGGGATTGTAACAAAGACACCGATATTATTAAAATTTTAATTCATGGAATGATAATTTAGCAATTAAAGTAAAATGACGTAATTGAAACGCGCTCGTATGAATAATAAATAAACTTCGGATGATGTAAAAAAACTGACTTTTTAAATAATTTATTTGACAATTTTTAATCTTTAGGTATTACCTGATTTCAGCGCTCGCTTCGCCACCAGGATTAGAAGCGGAGCAGCGATACACGCCGCTGTCTTCTAACGTTACCGCCTCAATGGCCAGCACAGTACCAAGAAGTCTGGTCCTGGGCCCGGAGAGTACCAACATTGGCTCTGCTCCTGTTTGCGCGTACCACCTGCAAGCGAAAGCGTCGAAAATGCTTTCAACTTAATAACATTCGTAAACTACTACGGTTTTTAGGAAGTTAGGAACTTGGCTTGCATGGGATAATTTTTAGAAAGCGCCTAAATTAGAAATATGTATTAAATTTAAAATATAAAAAAAAAAACTCATTTCGTTAAATGGAAATTATAAATTACTGTTTACAAGGATCATAAAATTAACGCTAATGTGTAAAATGGAGGCAGATTCGAAAGATGTCACCTCAAATGCCGCTTATATCTCAACACGATTTCTATTGTTGTACTCATCGATCGCGCATTTATAATATTCCATCGCGTTCGCTTGCCAAGTTCGTCGCATAATCGATTTTCAACGGAGTTGCAACGCGATGGTTTCAAGTGTTCGATGACAGCGTATAGACTGACACAATCTCCAAATAGTCTGCCTTGCTCTCCCTCTCTCTAGTTCTCTGTCACTTTGCCCAGTGCCCCCCTTCTGTCTCTCGCACTCTACCTCGTTGACGAATAATTTTTCATCGAAAGGCAAAGCAGTTGGCGCGACAAAGAGGCGGCAAGAGGGGCACGAAAGGGGAGAGCGGTTCAATTTCGTTGGCTTTTCGGATACGTCGACCTAGAAACGACATCCAGCAGCGTTTATCCCCAGGATCCTCTCTCTATGGAGTCACTGACAGTTCCCGATCGGACAGCACGCTCGGATTTTGAATCGTTCAGGAACATAAGGAGCGTTCTCCCGTTTTCCACATTTATAATCCATCAAAGAATTCCGTTCAATGTTTAATTTATACTTATAGAAATTTAACTGTGCTACGAGAGAATTTTGTAAGAAGTTTTCACAAGAAACAAGAGTTATGTAGGCGGCATGAGAAATTGTCTAATGTACGGTGGTTCAGAAATTCACCGTATTATTCCTAAGAATACTTGACAAGTTGCAAAGTGTAATATTTCTTAATATTTTAAATTACAGAGATGTGCATGAAATATTAACCGTGTCTATAAAATGGACATTCGAGATAATAAAAGTAAGTAACTCTTCTTCTTCTGCAATGGCGCTACAGCTTAAATCAGCCTTGGCTTAATTTAACAATTTTCTGCCATTCATCTCTTCGTGCGGACTGTCCGGTTTCTTTTGTTAAATTTTTCGCAATTGTTTAGATTTTTCCGATTGTCAGCCCCACGCACAACCCCCAACCTGGAGGACCAGGTGGCGATGTTTCTTATACAGAAACTGCATTTTTTTTTTTAAAGAAATAAAACATCTTAGATTTTAATAGATATTATAATTTCTTTATGTGAATACATCTTTAAAAACTATTTGTAAGGTTTTATTAAGATTGTAATGTGTAACGTTTCGGCAGTAAAATCACACAATTTAAATGCCCGTGTAAAAAATTTAGTTGGAAAGTTGGCCGATCGGACTTGGATCGCCGAGTCGTTAGATGGAGGAGTTCGGAAGTACGGTAAGGCGTGTCGTAAAAGTACTTAAAAGTTGCGCGTGTCCATGGGAATTCAATAAATTCCGCGGAGTTCCGAGGTAGAGGATATCTTATCCGTGCGATTTGTCCGGATGCTCTCGAATCGATTGGCTTGCGTGCGGCCGTTATTCGCGCGATATATCGAGCGTCGGGATATATATCGGCATTGCATAAATCTCGCGACAAATTTACGGCATGCCTCTCGTATATGCGCGCATATAAATTCGCATAATGCATTCCTCCGCGGGCGCGGAGCGGGGCGGGCTCCCGAATGCGGGTCTTAATAACGCGGTAGTATTTCACGAGCGGAATCGCCGCTGCGCGCGCGGTACATGCGTTTCGGTCCCGCGAGACAATCGACCGCCCGTCGGGAAGGGGTGGACGACTTGAAACGTATTACGTGAATGTATTTTTCATAGAAGAGCTACGGCCCCGGCTTGGGCCAACCCTGCCCGACCATGTCGCGATATTGCCAATAAATTTTCATTTCGCCGAGCATTTTGCCAGGCTTTCCGCGCGGTCCCGGAAGAAAAGAAAGGAGCGGACACGGAGAGGAAAGTGTCTTTCATTGAGCACTATCCGGGATGCAGATTGCTCTAACCTCTCCGTCCCGTTTCTCTTGAAAAAGATTTTCTTCGGAGTTTATACGGGATCTTTCTTATTAAACTTTTGATTATGTGTTCAAATTTTGGAATGCGTTGGGAAAATCACTCGTTTAATTTCTATATCATTCTCCGTTTATTCTGACTACCTTATTTCTTCTGTTCGGCTCTATTGTGCAATGCGCACGGACAGCACAAACTGATCCCGTTTACGCAACAAATATGCAAATATTTCTCCCATCAGAACCAAAAAATATGTAGGATCGCGTGTCGGATGTAGCGATTCGCCACGCGCGTCAGGAACGCAGCTAGATAAAAGACCGTTTGTCAAATTCCCCGTTCTGCAAAGTGGCAAAAGATAAAGTACGGCGTTCGATTGTAGCCGTGGTGGAGAAGCCGGTAAAACTCCGCTCGGAAAACGCCGAGTCGCGAGCCAGCGAGAATCTCTCTCTCTCTCTCTCGTCTCGAGTCGAGGCGACATGGAGAGCTTCCGATTGTGCCACCCTCTCGCGAGGCTTCACGATCGAGTGCTCCTACTTTTCTCCGATCAAAATCGCGCTCTCTCCTCTCCTCTCCCGCCCCGTGTTCTCTCTCTCTCTCTCTCGAGCACTTTGGTGCTCGTCTTTGCCCTTTTTCCTCCTCCATTTCTCGCCGAGCATCATCAGTCCTTTTCCTCTCGAATCTCATTCGTTCCGAGTTCCGAGGGAGAAAGAAGGAGGATTAAAGGAAAGGATTGGACGTCCTCCGCGTGTGTGTGCGCGCGCGTAGCCGTCTTCCTTTCCTTCCCGTCTACGGAGATGTAAAATGCCTCAAAGCAGCGTCGCGCACGAAACGATAGGCTCGCGCGCGTTTATACTCGTCTCTCTCTCGAGTGTCGATTTTCGGCGCACAAAGGCACTCACGTTCATCTTTGTGTCACCCGGTACGGAGACGTTTCGAAAGACGATCTCCGGCAAGTGGACGGCGGAGTGCCCCCTTTGCATCTCTTTCTCTCTGCAGTAGCGGCAATAGCAGCGTAGAAACGAATAAATCCATTCTCAGTGCGCGCGGGTAACGAGGGACGATCTCTCGCTTCGCTTTTCCGTGAGATTACTTTGTAATGGGAAAAGCTGCGGGGAAACGCGCGAGGCACCGTTTTTCTCTTGCTACGCGCCGGTTATACGAGACTCTCTACGACGATGGACATTATTTAAATTTTAAAACGACACGGTGATTCCGTATAGCGGTATAATACACGACATATTTCCTGCCTTTCGTTTAATATATTTCTTATAAAACGAACAGGTAATGGTTCTTATTATCGCGACAGTAAATATATAAATGCTTGTAATATTGCGAATTAAGAGCTAATAATAGTTTTTCGTATAAAAAAAGCAAAATTATGTTATTAACATGCTTCAATTTCTTTTAGTATTGAATTAGAGATGCACTGTTATTTTCCATAATTCTGCATTTTCTCTTACGTATCGTTCAGATAAAACTAACGTTTTATTTATTTCGTATGAATACAGACATTTTATCTCAACTTACACGCTATGTCGTGAATACCTATATAATGTTTCAACGTCGTTACATGTCATTAGAAAAACAAAGAATTAAATCATTCATCACATGTAGAAAAACTGCATGTTAGAAGCTGCGTTTACGTGTAAGATGAGATAAAGGTTTTCGTGAAATTTACCACGAAAGCATTTATCTATAAATTCAAGTTCTAAAATTTTATTTATAATTTGACATATCGCTAATCGCTCACATTTCGATATTACATACATATATTTTGCATATATGTGTTAATGTCACATATTTCAATATTACGTATTTTAGCTGAGTGTTGCTCTGTGTATTCTTTAAATATTTTCTGTATTAAGTTCATTTCAGACGATCTATAATTCACGTGAGATTTCAGAATTCTGTTTATAATTGTACATGTCGCGCATTTTGATATTACGTATGTATTTTTTAATATAAATATATTTTCTATATACTGTATTCCTGACTCTGCAAACAGTCTTCGTATTAAATCCACTTTAGACGATTTATAATTCGCATCACATTTCAGGCTAGAACTCTATTTATCATTTTACGTGCCGTGTAACACGATAAACATTTAAAGAATCAGAATACGCCACGTATATAAAATATGTATGAAATACGTACATATTAAAATACGCGGTATATGGAATTATAAATGGAATTCTATTTTGAAATCCGACGCGAATTATTATACATGTACATCGTTAAAAGTGGGCTTTACGTGGTTTATAAAAGTAAAAATACACTTCTATTATATTTCCTGAATTTTTACACAATTATCGATCGTTTTATATAGACGTGTGCGCGTGCGCGTGTGTCATGTATTCCATATGTGTATTTATTATTAAGATTCTGGCTTTTAATGTAAAAATTCCACGTAAATATCCAATAGCTACAGAAAATTAAAAAATACATTTTTATTCTGAATGCTTATACGAATTGTAGATTGTTTTACAAATGCATAAGTCACGTATTACACACGTTCTATATTATTAATTGTAAGATGTAGAATAAGAGCGAATTAGATTAAAAATCTCATTGAAATATCCAACAAGTATACACAAAATTATAATTATATTACATGTATTAATGTAATATTATACACCTACATCAATGTAATCTAATACATTACATTATATCAATATATATAATTACAGTAATGTATATTTACGTTTAATAAAGATTTTGAAACAAATTACATATCGTACTATTATGTTTCATTTTTACTATAAACGTTATGACATACGATATATGTACACACACGCTCGAGTCCAGGTGAATTTAAGATTTTAGATTCTATCGTAATATTATCGTCAAATATTTATCATATTTATCGATGTCTATTTAGTAGATTCAAAAGAATTTTTCGTAAAAATGTTGAACAGTCGTCGTCGCGAGTTTGTTAGTTTGTTTACTTCTGCCTCGCGCTCCGCACGATTCCAGGAATCGCCGCGCCGTGCCGCGAGCCGCGAGTTGATTCCCGGCATGGGCCCCCCCCCCCGGGCCTTTTCGCGTCTTCCCGTCGTGCTTCGTGCTCGGGTCGGTCGCAGTAGGCCGACACCCGGAGGCAATCGACCTCCTGCGGTACCAAATTCCTACACACGGTCAACGGTGAGTACGGTGTGTTGGGTGTCCCGTCGTATATTCGATACCGGAGTTCTCACTTAAGTATCCTTACAGCGGATCGCTATCGTTAAATTAATTCGCTCGCGCCCGTGCATCTACGTATTAATCGGTCTAGCTCGCCCGCTTCGATATCTCTCGCTCGCAATCGCTCGCGACGAGAATACACGTGCGGAGCCTTGCGCGCCATTATCACTGATCGCTCTTGCCGTCGAATTAATTTAACGATAGTGATCCGCTGTAAGGATGCTTAAGTGAGCTTATATTCATTCATTCATCTTTATTTTTAATCACAATAAAAATCATAATAAAATTTTATACCAGGGAATCAAGACAAATATCGAAGAAAAAGTCTGAAAATGTCGAGCCTAAGAGGATATGCTCGCGAAGGCGAAAGAATCGTATTGAAAGAAATAACCGCGACCCTTCAGAATTCTTCGCCGATTCAGCTCTCTCGACGAAAGGTACTATTAATGAATTATCAAATGTTTTATCATTTTGCACCGTTTTTTATTTAAGAAAGTTTTTTCATTAAAAGATGCCGACGGACATGGAACATATTAAAGAAAACTCATCAAACGACAATTATGTGTTTGATGGACGCTTTGTTTAAAAGAAAGGAAAAAAGGTACGCTTGTATCCTAATGCGTTTTTTTTATTTTCAGAGCG